>NC_134366.1:40842898-41143282 GCF_035582795.1 Mycteria americana | reverse complement strand
AAAAAATTCAATATTTTTTCTTTGAAATTAATGGTAACTTTGGGTAGCCTAAACTGTTCTAGCTTTCTTTGGGGGAATGGCATGTGCATAGTACTTGCTTCATATTGGATAAAAGATTCAAAGTTGTGTTCTTTTGTTACTTCATTGAAACTTTGCTAATAGTAACAACAACTATTTAAAAGTCCTTTCTAAGTGCAACAATAATGTTCTTTAGTGGATACATTTGTTCACAAAATGAATGCAGGTAGAACTTCTTCTATTAATACTGAAAACATTATTTCATCCAAGTCATTAGCAGTCATTGAATGACTTTAGTTTATGTCCTGATAGATCATAACAACAGACATTCCATTTTTACTACCATCATATTCTAAGACATTATTATTATTGTTGTGGTGGTTGTTGTTATTATTATTATTATCCTAATTGAAAAAATGAGGGCCATTGCGAACTACAACAGTATTTTGGCTCTTCAGCAGATCCTGTGGAGTACTGAAGTGTAATAGCAACTATGATTTTTGTATACAGCATATTTTCATTTTAGTTTCAGTCCTAAAACTTCCTCTGCTTTCTGACTGCAAATATCTATGCCAACAATAGCTTTTCCATTAAATTTGCTAGACATAAGAAGAGAAAAAAGGTGGTCTAAGAGCTATGACAGTGTTCAGGTCATCCATGAATTCTCTAATGGCAGGGAAACCTCAAAAAACTAGCTGTTGTTGGAGTGGAACAAATCAGACTTAAAGGGCTGGTGAATCTGATTTCGTATTTGCTGCATTTTGCCTTCAGCAAACACTACCGAACAAATCCTTTTTCCCCCCAAAGGAATGGCTAGAGCTGGTTTTGGTGTGAATCTATGTCAATATTTTTACTTCAGACAAATAAAAGTGATTAAGCTATGGTTTTAATAAGTTTGTCAAATCAGTCTTAAATAACAAAATGAATTCTGAGTTATTCAATCAAACGTGAAAATAGCAATAACTTCTCGCTTTCCTAACAGTTCAAGTATCTTCTTAGTTTTTTAAAAATATAAGGAAAATGAGCTTTGCTGCAGCAGCTTCAGCATGGAGTATGTATGTATTTATGTCTACATTTTAACTCTTTGGAAAGGGTTAACGGTGAACATTATGAGCAGCGATGCTTAAGAAAGTAGTATAAGTTAACCTTTATGACTGTCAACACAGAGGCATTCCTTGTTTTGTGGTCACACTTTAGTTACAATAAAACATGCTTATGGAACACATAGTCAAAACTTGTTGTCAATTATTTAGTATTCCCATAAACCATTAGATGGTCAAAAATATCTTTAATTGATTCCATCTCTACCTACACTACTTATTATTTATTAGTATAACAAACTTCTCCATGGGAACAGCTAATTGTACCTCCCTAGTGGCCACTTCAAGTGGAATAAGCATTGCACAATGCTGCCTAAGATACTGCTGAAAGGTCTTCAGCATTTGGGATTTGATTAAAACTGTATTACATGTACACATCAGCAACCATTGCTAAAACAAAACACTAATTTAAAAAATTCTTCTGCTATACTGCTTAACACAATTGAAAAGCCTTGCATGCATGGAAAGACAAGGGTGGGAGAGTCTGCTATCTCTTCTTTTTCCCCCTCAGACAATCATTTTGTAATAGAAATAATATAGCATTCTCTCGTACAATGAGAAGGGAAAGTGTGAACCCTACCAGCTGCACTGTGGGAGAGACCTTTTCCTCTGACATACATGTAGCACAGCTAGCTACTGCTGTCTAAACTGCATCGTTTTGTTTCAAGTTTTTTTTAAAGACATAATTGTTAATCTGTTCTATAGTAGAAAAGACAGATGTTACGGAAATAGTAAGCCACACTGTGTTTAGATTGTTCTGTGACAAGACTTCCCATAGCCAGTGTTTCACAAAGGAAGATTTGGACAATAAAGCATCCATTTTGAGACATGCAGGTGAGTTGTAAATACTACTGAACAATATCAACATAATAGCATTGCAAGCATATTATTACAACATTTAACTAAAGTGTTCAAAACACTATGTAAGAGGTAGCAAACAATTTCTACAGTGACCAATACAAACCAAGATTTTACAAATATATATTAGGCTGATTATTGGGTTAAAATTTAACAAAAAATGAGCAGGTATTCTTTTCACTTAAAATAATATGTGTTCTTTCATCACACTCCGAGACCCTCTGTTGAAATGATGAATCTCTGGAAATCTCCCAAGATGCGATTCAAAATATAGCTGGCTGATTCAGATTACTCTTACCCAGTTCTTTTTTTTTTCTTCCTTTAAGCTAAATGGCATATCTGGAAGTGATCTTCAGGCAATTGCTAAGAGACATATTTCGAAATCTGGATTCTAACCCTGCAGAAAGGAGACCTGCATTCCTTTTTGATGCCCAGACTGCACATCTGAAAGTGGATTTACACTATAAGCACTGAGTTTAGGTCACAGGAAGAGCAAAACAAGGAAATCATCCAGAATAGCATCATGAATTTGTTCAGATGATCACGGAACACAGTCAGTTCAAATGCCCTCAAAGGCATAAGTAGCGTGTCAGTAGTCTTAAAGGTAAAAATAAACTGACAAAATACTAATGAGTCTGCAAGCAAAACCACCACAATTGTTTGCAGCTGGTGGTGCCATGCCTCAAGCCAGATGCTGACCACTGACCAGGGTACATTCCTGTCTGTACAGTCCTTTAATTCAAATTGCCTTTCATTTGAAATTTCCTACTTAATAAAATGAGAATAACTTTTTGCTTTTCTTTCCCTATCTTTTCTTTTTCCAGTGTTTAGGAGGAAAGAATAAAATACTGATACATATTATTAATCTCCAAAAATAAAAACATTTATGAAAAAGCAAATTTTTGATAAATATTTTTGTTGTGAAATTAAGGATTTTAAATTTTTTTTTTTTTATTTTCCTTAAATAGTAAAACTGCCAGGATCTATCAGACATTAAAAGTAAGTAATGTGGAGTGAAAAAGAGATTAAAAATGAACAAAAATTCAAGTTAAAGGCACTAGCAGACAAAGCAGCTGAGTTACCAGATGTGGTGGACAAACATCATTGAAGTAGAAGTAAAAGCAGAACGTTAGGTTTTAGACAGAGAGAAGAGGGAAACAAAAGCTGTTTAACAGCCATCAGTGTGAAGTGACAGGAATAACGAAGTATTATTTTTGAGAAAGAAATGTCTTACTTTCTGCACATGCACTTAAATGTGGTGTTTTGGTGCAAACATGTGTTCCATATGTTAGGTGAATGGTCTGTATTTCAAATATATAGTCAAGACCTGTAAAATCAGAGAGTTAGGTTCTCTCAGCTGTTATAAGCTGACACAGCTTCACTGGAGTCGGTGGTGTTTCCCTGTTGGAGGGTGTGGCTCTTAATATTCATGGCACAATGTCGCCCACTGAGACTGTAGTAGGTATCTAATGTGCAACACTTGCCACTCAGCTGTGATTGCATTAACTGACTATCTCCTAAGTGCAGGAAGGATCATGGAGTGGTAAATGCTGAGACTGTAATGGTTTGCATAGTAAGAGAGTTAGAATCCGATTCACGTGGAAACATTGCTAATACCAGTGGAATAAAACTGAAATGAAATGTGATGTTACCAATTGTCATTGTAGCTCCTCTCTCTGACAGGGAAAGCTGGCGTACCTGGGAGGTGATGACTGATATTTTACACTACCTACACATCCAGGCAGAGTTTCTGCTTATGTGCAGGTAAGCCTCACTGGACATACACTGTAGAGTTGCTCTGCACATGCATAAGGCTACCACACAGAACATTGGCAGTAAGGCTGTCCATACATAGTACCAAACTTTCTGCATTGGCTGTGGAGTAGCCTTCAAATTGGGTGCCCCAGCCACATCAGATGACACCTTGAGGTGGCAGAGAGGCTGATGCCCACTGTAGCAAACAGTTCTCGGGGGACATTACAAAGGGAAAAGGTTCTTGTCTTAGTATTGCTAACACAGCTTTAAATGTAATTTTAGGACTAATGTTCCACTCTATGCCTTTAACCATTTTTAAAAGAATATTGGGCATTTAGACAATTCCATTAGCTGATTTTCTGCAAAATCTTCCAGTCTAATGTTGATCCAACTTATTTTCCTGTGTATAAGAAGCACCAGAGTATAATACATACCTCCATACCCCATACCTGTTGCTGTTCTCCTGATTTCTCCTATAAGAACAGCAGCAGCAGTGAATAGGAATGATGTATAAGACACATCTTAATTTATTTTTACCTCCTATAATGGGTGGATAGCTTGCATCAATATAAATCTGAAATAACTTTCTGGTGCCTTGGTATTCACCAAGAATTAATAAACTAAGGTAAGCTTAGAATCATCCCTGCTTCTTAATTCTTACTCTTTGTGGGGTTTATCTACAGTAAACAACCCTTCTATTAGCTTCCAAAAATGTGTGAGATATGCAAAAGCCTTTTAACAGAATTGTTTTTGAATGACAGTCAGTGTTTTTCAACATTTTTAGTAATCACTTTTACTCACTGTTTTATTTCAAAATCTGTTAAAATCTGCTGGTTTATTTCAATCATTTTTCTCTCAAGACCAGGAGGAGCTAAAACACCGGTTTATAACTGATCTCACTATTACCTCTTAGGAACATTGTTTTGACAAGAGCAGACTGACTCCACCAATACTTACTGGATGATCTTTGCCATGTCTTTTAGTTGTCATATGACTAAGGCAATAAAAGTACGGTATTAATATATGCCTCCACCATAGATGTTTCATGAGGTATAATTTTATTAGCTTGCTGTAAAAGTAGAACTAATCAAGATCAGAATGTTCATCCTATAAAACTCCAGCATCAAAATGTATATTTTAACCTTGTTGATATGACCACCCTGTCGATATGACCATAAACTACAAATACACAAACATTTTATGAAAACAGACAATTTGTCAGATCCAAGATGCTCTTAAACCAATGTGCTTTCCAGTGAGAATGGAACAAAAGAATCGCTGAAAAGGCATCTCTGAAAGGGATGAGCTTTAGAACTAGGGAGAAAATGTTCTCTTCATCTTGACAAGAAATCTAAAAATAGTAATTCCTCTAGATTATTACTTCACCAAATAAACTTGTTTTCTTGACCTATCACTTAATTAAAAACTTTCCCATATAGCCTGAAAAATGCAACTTTGTGTGTTCTAAATACCTAATAATAGGGGAAAGCCTCTGTAAAACCCAGGCAAACCACTTGATTTTGTACAGATTAACATATCTGGCTCAATCATAATGGTAGAAATATGGAAACCCAGAGGGAATTGTTCTGCTGTTATTAGGACTCGCTATAAATAAAATATGAAGCATATATTCCAAGAACAAATCTCCATTATGATTACAAAGAGGTATCTAAATGAAAAGAGAATTCTCTTGCTTACAGAGTATACTGAAACAGAAAATCATTGTAAACAAAAAGCTTACCAATATAACTTTTTCTGAAAATGTTAATGAATTTTACAATAGAATATTGTCTTCAGCCTTTAAAGATGCACTCCAAATCAATGCCCCAGATAGTCTCTGTATTAATTTACCCCAATATGTGTTTTAATAAGGATCATAATACATAAAGAATAAAAGAACTGATTAAAAAAATCAAAGGGAAAAAAAAAACACCAAAAAACACCCAACCCAGAAGCTAGCAAGAATAACTTGCAGAAAAGCAGGGAAATGCAGATTTTCAAAATACACAGAAAGCCTGCTTAAAAGCTGTAGCTGAAAGTCCTTCTTAGGTTTAAAAGACTAGTTACTATACTAACATAGCATATTAAAAAAACTACAAAAGGTAAGCAGTCAGTATGTTCACTACTAATGAACCAGCTAAAGACAGAGTAAGTGTTATTAATTTTAATAAAGAATCTCAAATACATGAATTGATGACAACCAATTTTTTTTAGTAAAGAATCTGGATTTTTTAAAACTAAAGACTGATTTTTTTATACATAGGAATACTTCTATCTCTATTTATCATACCGTACTATCAGTAATGTTAAACAAATTGAGAACAAACTTTGATATAACTTCTTAGCTATTCCTCAGTAATAGTACCAAAATCAAAAACTCATTAGTAAAACTAAAAAAAGCAAAGAAACCAGATTTCCCAAATCATAGCACTTTCTAAGACACTTTTCAACTTTGCCCAGTGGTGTGTTATGTCTCAGCAATAAAATATTGTGCCTTATCAAATTAGAGACCTACTTACGACCAAGATGAATCAGATATCCCTGTATGGAAAGCCCCTTGAAACAAGAGCAGTTGCTTCTGCTACTCCTGCCTCTCAGTGGCAGCAAAGTCTCCAAAGATCTCCAACTCCCTACCAACCTCCTTTCCCTTCTCTGGGCAACTTCAGAGCAGCAAACACATTCTTCTCCATATTCTGAGAAGCATGGGAAAGTGCTGAGTTTCCATTTTTTCCTAATCCAAAATTTCTCATTTAATTAATTTTGTGCTTCCCAGCCTAGCCTGGGGTCAGATTATGCCTCCATTTAATCCCTAAACCAGTTTTCATCTGCCAATCATTTGTTTGTCACTTTTCCCTCATCACACCAGTGCATCTCCACAGCTTCTTTTATCACCTGGAAATTGGATACAGCAGGGCTTAAAATCTTCTCATTCACATGGCAGGAGAAATCAACACTGTTTTTTCACATAAGTGCCCTTTCCTTAATAACACCTCAAAATCCCCTACAAAGAGAGAAAACAGAGATGAGGTGACCTTAGATGAAGAATCCCACGAGTGAGACAGGAGCTCTTTCCATTCTGTACATGGCACAGCACAGGGGCACATTCATCCTAATGGGTTTGCTGAACACTATCACTCCAAACACAGGAGAACAATAACAATTGCCGACAGTAATTAAAGTAAGAAAGATACCACGTGGGCTAGGTTGAAAAGTGCTCATCATTAAAATCAGAAGAAAATAGTGTTAGCATATTTCTTGTATTTATATTACATATACAAATAAGTCTATAAAGATGTAATGACAACTGTCATATTAAGTTAGGGTTTTTTAACGACTTCAGGGTTCCGTTATGTTCGACATTTAACAAAGAGTTTACTGCTACTCAATTCTTAATCACTTTAAAATATTACTATCCTTTCCTTTGGGGGAAAAAAAGTATGTGAGATGACTATTCTTTTGGTTTATTTGTACAAGTTCTCTAAAATACCTTAAATTTAGGCTTTGATGTTATTCTTTAAATGAAAAATCAATCAGTGAAGTTCTGCTTTTGTTTGTGTTTCAGTTGTTTTGGGAAGAAGTTATTCCTGAATGGTAAGCTGATATTATAACATCCATCACAGTTTTTGATATGACAAGGTTACAAAACACTGGCCAACAGAAAGCACTTGCCATTTTTTAGCCTTTAATTCTAGAAGATAACATCTAAAAGGATTTCACAGATATGTCTCATATTTACCCTGAGGCATCAATTAATATTTCAGAAATTATCTACTTCAGAAAATTCAGTTATCTCACTGTTCTGGTGCAGAATGTAAAAAGGAATACCCAGAATTTTCCATTTCGGGAAATCTTAAAAAAAACAATGCTTATAAAAGAACATTAAAAATGTACTAATATAAAAATGTTTATACATATATATATACATATATAGTTGTATATACACATACGCACATATGTATTCCCCTCAAAGACTAAAGTTTACAGCCCATGTCTTCTCCTTAATTGTGATCTACAATGACAATCTTTTCATTCTGGAGGTGACCATGACGGTCTCATTTCATTGACTTACAGGTACCTCAGCTGGCTCAATAGCCGCAGAGAAGCAAAGGGAGTATGGATATTTTGGCACCCATTATTTCTTTGCAACTTAGCTGTGGGGAGTAAAAAGAACAAATTTGCTGCTATTGAAAAGAAGCCACATATCTGTAGATAACTTGTCTAACTGATGGCTTCTAGAAGATATAAAAAAATACAATGAACAAGACAAACTACAGAGAGCACTGTGGAAACTGGGTACAGATCTACCCCTTGGCTGTAACAAGTGCTATCTCACATCCATCCATCCATCCATCCATGCCCACAGATGATATAGCTCACACGTACTTTAGTTGATTCAGCAGATTTTGGTAGATATTATCAGCCAGACTTGGAGCCATAAGGACAAAATGTCTTCTCCAGTTAAAGGAATGCTATCCAAACAATGTTGCATAACAATGTTAACCAAATAATACACAGTGGTAATAAAGGTCAAAAACTGCCCTTTCATCTACTTCTGGACAAATACTACTTCTGCTTCTTAGCTGCCCAAAATGTATCCAGGAATATGCCTGTGAAGACTTCCACACTAACCATGAAAGAGGTAACCCTGTTATAAAATAATACTGGTAACATTCTGTTTGTTCTATACATGTGTTGACCTCTCTGCCTGCCCTGAGGAGGAGGAAGAATAAAACAAAAATTTAGAGGACAAAAAGCAGAAAGATACAATAGATTACTAGCAACAACTTCCTACCTGCTTCCTTCAGAACGCTTGTTGACTGCTAGAACCTACCTGTACTGGAAGAGGGAATGGTTATTATTCTTTTATACATAAAGTAATGACTGTATTTTCTTTTAAAGGGTCTGAGATCAGTGGCTAGCCAGCTAAGCATGTTTATTAACTAGTCTGCTGAGGTGATTTTCTCTTTTTCCAAGCAGCAGTGGGGTCCAGCTAGAGAAATGCTGGTAGAGTCAATTATTGACTACCTTACTGACAGCATTCACAACTTACAGTTACTTATAAGCAGACAACCTGTTTATACTTTCTTCTCCTATATTTGAGCATATTTTCTAAAAACTGTGTTTTGATCCCAGGTTCATCACTTGTTACCCAGGTACCACCTTGATTGCAATGACAGGGACAGATCCAGCCATGCTGTGAATGAGAGCAGTGACACAGAAATGCAGTTGCAATCAAGTCAGGTGACACAGTGCGTGACCTATACCAGTGGTGCTAATAAGAGGGGCTGTGATGGGTTTATCCACCCTAAGTAAATCCACCTCTGGGAAATCCTTTATTCTGTGCCTGGCAAACAGGATACCGTGCAATAACTTTTTACAGAATCCTGAGAGTGTGAGGTAGGTTTAAGGAAGATGTTTTGTTGGTTTTATTGTCACTGAACAACACTTGCTCTCCTGTCCCCACTGGCTTCAGGAAGCACTTTTTATTGAGTAAGGTTCTACTCACTGTGAGTAAAGGCAGCAGAATCTCATCCAAAGGGATTTAAGCAAACTTGTGGTTTTTCTCATTGTTTGAGTCATGTTTTTACTGCTTTCCCTTTTAACATTAGGTTTAAATTCAAGTGTCATTTCCAAAGAAATAGCTATGATAATCTGTGGTGAGCTGATTAACAGCACTTACGCAAATTTCAATGACCACAAAGTTGTGAATGTGTCTGTGTGAGTGATCTACTTCTTATAAAGTAAATGAGTCTTCTTTCACATGTTTAATAATACTCAGAATTCTCTTCTCCTCCTCCTCCCTGCTGCATTCACTCTGAAGTCCTCTCCTTCTCTCATTTGTTGTTGTTGTGGCAAAGTTATTTTTTTCTTCAATATTTCCACTCACCCACAGTTAATCATTTACGGCCTTTTCCACTGCAAACATGTAGAAAACACGTAAAAAGGAAGCCTGTTATCACACAATCAGCAACTCCGATTATAGCTTGATCAGAACTGACATCACTGTGGTTTCATTAGTGATATTAGATAAGTGCAATCTATTTTCAATCTTTTTTTTTTTTCTTTTGCAATGTCAAAAAAGACGCACACCCTGCCCCAACTGGTTCTGTTTGACAGTGACAGGACTGCATAAAAGATTCCTTTCACTTATTATCTCAAGACCATTTTACATGCCAAACAAATCAATTCTACACATCTCTCACCATCTTTATCAACCTGCCCAGACAAAGGGTCGGAAGCATTACAACCTTTGACTTGTTAACTTATTTTTCTCTCTTTACAGCCTAAAGCAACTCTTAAAATGTAGAGGATGTACGTGCAAACAAGTAAGTTTTGCAATATAAGTACTGGGGCAGAGAAATTCTCCCACTGACAAGATCTGCCAATACAGATAATGTTCTCCCCCTTGTGTTTCATGTTACACGTTCTATCCTAGGTTTGGCAGATACCATACCTGAAGCAATCTTTGCAGAAAAAATAAAGTAAGAAGATTTTTATTTTATTCTTAGTATTTTTATTTTGTTATCTCTACAGTTCCAATAAGTGAATGAGTCAAAGTGCTCTCAAGTGGGAAATCTCGGATCCCTTAGGAAAATAGCTTTTTGCCTAGTAAAAATAACATTATTAATTTTAAGTTATTTATTTTTTTATTATATAGTGCTTCTACAGCACTGTTAAAAAGAAATGGACCAGACCCTGGCCACAAATATGATTCTTCAAATTTGCCTTTTTTGCAAGAATTTTTTTCTCCTGTTGAAATTTGTGAAAACTAATGCCATCCTGAGTTTCAGTAAGAGTCTGTTTTTTCCTCAGATGTTTCCAGCTAGACTGAATAAGGAACATACATTCACAGAATCACAAGAAGCAAGGCATTCTTCTTGAGAGGAACCTGAGAAAATCCAGAGATCCTGGCAAAGCCAAAGGAGATGAAACTTCAGATCTTCTTAGGGCAGGACCTGGGGGAAGTTCTTTAAAGCTGTATGGGTGCTTAAGAGTGCACCTACTGGAATGTTTGGATAGTGAATGTAATAATTGAATATTTGATGGTTAAATTAAGCTATTGTTTGCTGTGAGCTGGGAAGATAGATCAGGAGAATAAATATTCTGTACCTTGACTGGTTTCTCATCTCTCTCCCTGGGTACTTTCTACTAGTCCCTGTCAGAGACAGGATTCAGGATTAGATGGAGCAGGTATAAGCTAGTGCAGTAGCTCTTCTGGGCTTAGTCCACTTGGACTCCGAAGTTCAACATCACAAGGAAGGATATTTGTAGCTGCTGCAAGGTTGTACCCTGAAGTTATACCTTAGAGACCCAGAATTAAAAAGAGTAATGGATGTTCTTGTATCAAACTGGTTGGGAAGTGAGTTGGATCCCAAGATAGGTCCAATTTAAATATGTAAGTGGTCATACAGTATGCAGTCAGCCTCATCAATACTACTTATATCAATAATAATTACACTATTCAGTGAAAAGACTGGAAAAGAAGACAAACTGGATGTAAGGTAACACTAAATTTTCATATGTGTTATTTGGCATGATATTCACAGTGAATTGTATATGCTAAATCTTTCACAGAAGCTATATTCATTCTACAAAGAAGAGAGGGAGGGAAAGTTCCTTCTTTCCATACAAGGAAGGAAAGGAAGCTGGAGAAGATGAACCATTGATTCTGGACACATATAGAATTCAGTCACATACTCAAATGATTTCGAGATAGAGGAATATTCAGTCTGGGTAGGTAGCAGCATGCCAAAAAGCAGCCCTCCTCCACAACAGCTCTAAAGCAAAACAACAAAACACAGTTCAGCTCCTCCTGCCTTGACAAGGAGAAAGGCCATCTGGAGATTTACCATGGATACATCTTTTTCTTCAAATTGAGGGACTTGAAATACCAGGAGAGACGAAGAAAGAAAGATCAGAATTCAAAAGGCAGAGTGAAATCTAGTAATGGCAAACACTGCAGCCCCAAAAAAGCACTGGTCAAAGTCAAGACAGCCACACTGAGTCCTCTGCATGGAGGCAAACCAAGGGCCCCTCTGTAGTCCCATTAACCTTAAAATCTCAGCTGGATATACCACCTGTGCAGAAATTGCATCTCTCCCTTACTCATATATGTATCTTTCCATAATCACCTCCTTTCATTTATGTATAACCTCTATTCTCATACAGACACACCTATTCTTTGATCTTCATTCAGGTCTTTCCCCCACTCACATACACTTCTTATTAGCACAGACAAGATGCATCTGACTAGCGGAAGGGTTTCTGTATGAAATGGGAGTTCAGCTGTGTGAAGGAAGAGGCTGGGTCTTTGGGAGAGGAGGAGATTAACATTTTTTAACAATACAGTAGCTTTGGGAAACAGTCTGAGTGGGGGAGGAGGTGGGAACAGTTAAGTGGGGAGAGCTACAAAGATATTTTCATACAGGTGAAGATAAACACAGTAAAACCATTAAAGTCTAATTTTGGAAAAACTTCTTAGAAGCCATTCCCGGCTAATTATTCTCCAGTAATAAATGAATAGAATAGTAAATGTTATTAGAATAATTTACTATTCATCAAGAATAATAAATGAATAGAATAATTCATTATTCCCACATCCTTGTTCTTTGCAAGCTCTGGCAAGCTAACTAGGGCAACAGGAGGAGTGTCTCAGGAAGAACAGGGAAACAATGCACACAAAACTTGGAAAAGAGGCTTTAATTTTAGGTGAAAAGTTCACATATCCAACAGCATTTTGTAACTGTGCTACTGACATGAACTACCATTTGAGCCCTGTGCATCTTACCACACTCTGTAAAACCTATTTGGCTTGTTATTGCATCGAGAACCAAAATTATGGAATAGGACTGTGATCTTTTCATATAGGTAGTATTTTTTTCAAAATTATTTCATTATTTCCTGGTATTACTTTTGTTAACATAAACAGGTTAAGCAAACTGGTATGGTATTGGCACAAGTAACAGAAATCAAAATTAATACAGCCTACATCCGATTCTCTTGCCCAATTTCCTGGCTCCCCATATTTTATACAGATATATAATGTATCTATTTTGTATTTTCAAATATATAAAACACCAAAAGACTTTCTTCCACCAAACAATGTACAAATTCTTTCTTCTCTCACATGCTCCCCAGACAGCTTTCTCTGCATCACAGCCACAGTTATCTCCATAGACTCACCATGTGCTGTCTCCCAGAGCTCCATTTGCTTCATGCTCCATTTGCTAAGCGTGCTACTCTCCACCAGCAGCCAAAGGTCACAGTATAATCGTATCAACTGAACTTGTCTAGAACATCTGTGGATGTAATGGGGATTCACAACAGTAAATATAAGTTTTTAGATCTTTCCATTCAGACATAGTTTACTGGTAAGAGCCATGAAAGTGCTCTTATTAAGGTCTGTATTCTGCTTTTGGCAGGTTCTAGGGCTTTTGTATCAGCAGATGCTTCTTCTGTCAGACCCAGTTTATTAGATGAGATCTAGGCTTCTAGAGTTTCTCAAGGGGTCATAGTAAATCCATTTTTAAAATAATTAGCCCAGAAGCAAAGAGGGAAAGGATGTTTTTTCAGCTCTGGGAAAAAACTAGGTTAATATTGTGTATCACAGAAGGGTAAAACAATAAATTGAGGGTTGATCAGTTCAGAGTAGGGCACAAAGCATCCTTATAACATTGGGCAAGTTATTTACTCTTTCTATGATTCAGCTTCTAAGATGTAAAATAGAAGAAGTCTTCCTTTATCTTACTGCCTATCTTCCTTTTTTGCCCTCTGTTTAAACTTCAAGTTCAGTGGGTTCAGGACTACCTCTTAACACGCACCTTGTAAATGGACAGTCTTGCAGGGGTTCTGCAATGTGCATAGCTCGCCTCTGTCCCGGGATGTGTCTGTGTTTTGCGATCTGTTTTACATAGCAGGTAAGCATCAGCCTTGCTCCATTCTCAGACCTCTCTAGACTATGGAAAGATATAATAAGCAAGACTCAGATAATCCATATGCATGGACAGCTTTAAAAGAAGATGATTAACTTATGTTTATAATATACATAGTTCATTTAAAAAAGAAAAAAGCTTAGGACTCAGAGAGCAAGCTTCCATCATAATTCTGCTGTGGCCATATATGTTGGGTGATACTGCTGTGTTCTAAGGTCCTATCTCACTTTTTGCTGTGCATTAAGTTTTTGTAACTCTACTGGAAATTTAAACTCAGGGAAAATCTCATGTCTTCTCTGAAAATTTAATATAAAATAGTTATTCAAAGAAAATCTTTGAGATGCTGTAGCATAAACCAATATTTTTGGACTGTCCTGGCCAACCCAGGCATCTGGCTATTGCAATTGACAAAGGAGAGACAGTAGAAAGATGTAAAGAGGAGGCTGACGTTATCAAAGAGAATTTCTAAAGCAATACTTGAAATGCATGTGAGAATGAACAATGTTTTTTCCAGTGATCATGAGATGAGAACCTATTCAAGTGCTTTAGGTACATGTAGCTAACAAGGGCCGTTCCTTACAAAAGTTATACACAAATTCTGAAATCTAGAGAGATGTTCACAAAGCTTCTTAACACATGAGCTCAGTTTATCCTAGCTATAAAAATGGAGTCTTTTTAGAGTGGGATGTATATTTTTTACTGGGTTTTGCAAAGAAACTGGTACACCTAACTTACAGCATTTTTCCAATTTTGAGAAATGTTCCTATCCTAAACCAGGAAAAAAAAAGTTGGTTTGTTAACATTTTCATGACCTGAGACACCAAAACCACTTCATATTAGTCAAAATTTTGCTTAGCCTTCTCATTTAAAAAAAAAAAAAGTTAACATTTTTACTTTAAAATGTCATTTTACCTCAGTCTCCTTAATAACTTCGTGTTTTTAGAATGTAAATATGGGATATTTCAGTATTTAGTTCTTTAAAAATTTTGGATCAGGAAAGTGTCTAAGCAGACTGCTTTGTAGTTTGTTTTTGTGAATCACCACCTTTTGGTAAAAGCAAAGTTGGTCAAAAAATTTCCTACGAATTGAACTGTTTAGCTAGCTTGCCTTATCTTTTCTGCACTCTCTGACCTATATTTTTGTTCTGTGCTTCGCAGAACTTTCTGCTTAAGGGTAGACTAATAATCTACTTGATGCTATCCCTGATTTTCTCACTACAAGGATCTAAAATTTGATGATGCTCCCTCTTACTTTAACAGTAGTTAAATACCTTCTGAAATAAAGGGAGGGGGCAGGGAGGCTGTGGAGAATCTTCTTGTAGCATCACTCTTAGTCTTGGCATGTTCAAGAACTTCCATAGTAGTTTTTATTACACTCCTAAATACTTGAAAATATTTTTCAAGGGAATATAAAGTAAGGGCAAAAACTAAGGAACATGTCATGCATTTAAGTTGATATCTAGATCAAGATTCTCCCAGCTAAAAAAAGAAATGCTGATGTGAACATAATAATTAACCAACACCAGAAAGTATGAGAAAATGAAAGTCTCTCACACTGTCCCTGGGGCAGGCAAACTTAGAGGCGACAGACAAAAAGAGGCAAGGTATGAAGTATGCCATAGGTGTGGAATGCTTGCAGGTGCACTTCATACAGCCGTTAGACCTGGGAAGGCAATTCTCATAATTTTCTTCTTGGAATGAGTCTCAACAAATTTGTCACTAAAAGTACCCACAAACTCTGTGGGAGAGAGTGGGAAATTCTAAATTTGGCAGCTGATGGTCAGTCGCTACAAACTCAGTATGCTGCACTTGAGTATTTTTGCTTAATGAGTATCTGAAGTCTGAATCCAAGAACTGAGGCTTGGGGCTGACTCCTATTTTTGTTAACTCAAGTTCCAGTACCAAAAATGATACCACTTACTGTTTTATAAGTTTGGTTCTGAACATGCAGGGATGAACTGCACTTTCTTTTGTTGTCGTTTAAGTAAAACATGCCATTTCTACTTTTCTTTCTTCTCTTTTTTTTCATTTTAATAGAGATATATTTTGCAGTCCTCAAATCTGCAAGCAGTAAAAAAATAAGCACTACACCAACTTGTTTATCACAGTTATCAGTGCACTTGTTTGTGTGAGATTTCCTGTGTTAACAGAAAGGAAACATACTAATAATAGATGGCAAATACATGTTTTTGAATTTGTGCAACTGGGCTTACTATTTATGTTATGTACAAATTAAGTTACTATGCACTTGGAAAGAAAACACTGAGAAATCCAAATCTAAAGTGAAACAATGTGCCTGTCAATAAAGCCAGCTTTTCACCAACAACTAAATTTCATTGAAGACAAAAGAGAACACATTTAAACACCTGCAACTACAAGATAAAAATCCATTAGCTTTGAGTAAAGGTCAAAGATGTGCTTCAATAACTTCAGAGGAAAATGTCTTAAAATAAACTTGCAGTTTAACAGCAACAACAAAATGAGGTAAACTGATTTCAGGAATTATTTTGAGCTGCTGTTTGGCAATAAGTCATCAAGCAGTCTTTTTTCTTCCCTAATATCTCTGTACATTCACCAACAAAACCAGTTTATTTCCCAAACACATACAACATTCTCCCTCCTAAATGGTCCTAATAAATATTTATTTCTTAAGTGCCATAGGTTTATTTATTTTAAGTAATTATAAATATTTTTCGAGTATATGTTTTGTAAAAGTGCTCAAGTCTAGTAATTTGTATGAGGTTACATTTTGGCATTTAACCTTAAATTTGGCCACATGAAGGTTTAACATCACACCTATATTGCTTTCAGTACATAGCAGAAGGACACTTTCCACTTGAAAGTGACCTTGATCCAAATGTTAGCAGCCTTCTGCTCCACACCTCAGATATTATTTAACAATGCCTCCACAATCCTTTGCCACTTAGCTTTTTGCTTCCATTACCAAGTTCCCTTATGATTACTTCTCTTCCCTTTAGGCTTAGCTGGACATGTTTGATCTTCCACACATAGAAAAGACTATCCCAATACAGGCTGAAAAAGTACTGTTATTCACCTGCAGTTGGCCATCCAAGGATTTTATTACCTTCAAGGGAGAATTTGGGACTAAAGTATCCTTCTTAAATGATCTCTTCTAACCAAATACTTCCTAAGCTAAACCAATTACAGCTAAGTCAAAAGTCATTGTAAGATTCTATGCTAATGATCTGAGAAATAAATAAATAAATAAATAAATAAATAAATAAATAAAATTTTCTCAGACTGGAAAAATACCTTAAGCCAGATTTTCTATTTTAGACATGAATGCCTCACACATTCTTGCAAATATATGATATATGCATGCAAATCAGATCTTTACATTTGCCTACTTCAGGGTGTAGATATTTGTCTATATATGTGCAAATAAGCAAGTATCCATGACTAACACTGAAAAAGAAGTAAATTAAAAAGACATCCATGTCCTTAAATCTGATAGTAATTATTTTATACATGTTATCTCCTGTATTTTGGGCAATATTAAAAGCTGATTTGCAGATTTTAACGTGGAACTGAGGATGGATTGTGGGAAATACCTAAGTCTGGCTTTGTTGTTGAGACTCTAGACCATGTGAGCAAGGTGAATCTTGACTGCCTTGTGCAAGAGAGAATTCAAATCTCTGGAACCAGACTAAAAAACAAATGCACTAACAAGCAAATAAATAAAAGCAGACTCCCTCTGTGTGAATTGTACCAAATTCTTTTCTGGCTGGAATGATTACCTGAAAAGCCTGAGGAAATACATGTAGCCGTCATAAAAATGGTCAGTAGGACTACTCAGAAAATAGAGTTTAATTTTTCATAAATATTCAAGTTTTCAGAATTTTTTGAGAGAAGACAAGTCTTTTCACAAAATCTTAATGAAAATTCTGAGAAAAACTAAACCCTAAAACAGGAATAGAAAACAGGAATACATGACAGGTGAGTGGATAGACCTGCACACAAGGCTATGGAATCAGTCTTTCATTCTCCCCAATAACTGTTTATACTAAGTATATCACCTGCTAATACCAAGTAAATTGCTGCCCAACAGAAATCTCTTGTAGGGTATTTTCAAGGGACCATTTCTGTTTTCTTTAAGGTTTTCCCAGCCAGTCAAAACATCACCAAAGGGGACTAAGTTCTCCCATTAAGTTTCTGAGAAAAAAGGAAGAAGACACTCTTTCCCCTTTAAAAGTGGAGTCTGGACAGTAGAAATAGCAAAGATTATTTCTGGAGAACTCAGTAGCCTTTCATGCCAAGATAGTCTTCTCCTGTTGCTGTCTGCTTCTGCTCTCATCTCAGTAGTCCCTTAGCCCAGAAGAAATGACAGTGAAAAGGTAATAGAAATTAAAATCAATTCTCAAAACATTTGAATAGTAAAAATGGCATTTGAACAGCAATACAGATAGAAAGAATGCTTCTGAGATCTATCTAATTGTGGTAAAGGCTTTTTAATGAGAAATGGTATGTCTCCGTGCTGCTTCATAATTCACTGTGCCATTCTAGATGCCTCTATAGCTTAAATACAATAAAATTTTAGTAGGATTTTGAACACTCCCTAAGTTAACAGGTAAGTCAATTTAATGCCATAAAAAGAGATGTAACTCTAGAGATTTTAAATAATTTAATCAGGTGTAACCATTTCTTCTAAAGTTCTGTGATATTTTCTATCACGCTAAAAAGCACTACAGCATATCCAAATGCATGGCTACAGGCAGCAGCAGTGACTGATTTCATTTCATGTGCCTGTTGCTGAGCAGTAAAGTCATTCTGCACAAGCCAACACAGGATGGGAAACTCTACAGAAACCTCTGCACTGACCAAAAACTGCTCACATTTGGCTTTTGTGAATCTACTATAGCAAACCCATGTAATTTTGATGGGAAAGGGAATAGACTTTCTTTTTTATATAAGTTTTTAGACTACTTCTAGGCTAAAATAGTAATTTGTTTATACTCTCATGCCTACGGCTGAAAGTTTGCCATTGACTTTAACTAGAGATCACAGATTTTTCACAGTCTCTTATGAGTACCTAGGGACCAGCTTGAATGTCCAGAAAAACCCATACCCATTAATCCTTTGATTTGGAGGGAAAAAAACCTTGATCAGATTCACCCTGCCCCCCTTGATGGAACTACCATAAGCTCCTTTAGCAGTTGCCTGCCTTTGATGATGGACAATAAATAAATAAGACTCTGAGACTATTTTTCCATTTGCCCTGCAATATGTTTTGCAGTAGGCAAGAGTTATCACCAGTGCTGCTCTAGTCCTTAGGCCATACTCATTGTTCAAGGCTCACTAAATAGAGATCAGTTTAGGGCTTTTTCTTCCTCAAATGAAATGAGTTTGTGTTTATTCTGTACTCTGTTGTGCACTTTCCTACATGCCCACCCACTATTTACCCCATGTGGTAACACAGTAGAAAAACAAGGTTTGCTGTTGTCCTGGGATTTTATTTTATGTTATCGGTAGTTTGCATTTTATTAACTGGGGCCCAGGGGAGACATGACATTGCCAATATTTGTGATTTTATTGTAAGTTTTACAATATTCAGCCCTCTTATTTTGTAAAGAAAAAGAAAAGGAAAAAAAGAAAAGAAAAAGGAAAAAAAGAAAAGAAAAAAGAAAAAAAAAAAAAAAGAAAAAGAAAAAGAAAAAAAAAGACCTTGTGAATGATAAAATCTCAAATACTGGAGAATTAGTTTAAAAGAATATACATGCATACTTATACATAAACAGATGTATTGCTTTTAAAAATCATGCCATTTTTTAGCTGATCTCATTATTTAAAAGCCTGATTTGTGATTTTAAATACTTGTGGTTGGCAATATGGGGTAGTTTAACAGAAATTGCCTGGGGTTTATTTCCTTCCAGTGGGGATAAAATAAGAGTAAAAGGATACATCATTTGCATAAAATGGGAACATGCGGTAAAGTTAATCTGAATCCTTTTAGAAATCTATTTTTTTTTCCTTATTTTCCTTATTATTCATTGTTTACCTCTGTACTAATAGATTCTTGCCTTTTACTTGCAGCCTAAATGAAGGCGGGATATTAATCTTCCCAGAAACCCAATCCTTGAAAAAAATGTTACTGCTTCCTTTGAGTTGCTCCAACTTTCCCATTCTTTTTCAAGCTAAGAAAACTCCAAAGTCTTCTAGGTTTACTGAGCACTAAAAGCTCATTATCTATACTGAATTAAAGTTAACCTTGTCTTTTGAAAGGTTACTATACAGGGAACAGAATGGTGGATAGCCATATTTTACTCATCCTGTTACCCCTTCAGTTTCACATTTAGAGTTTTCTGACTTTACCTCCACATGTTACCTTAATTACTTTTGATGAAACAATTTTCCAGCTGCAGTTGTTTTGCTTCTTTAAAGAAAGGGGTTTTGATTGGCGTTTGTAAAGGAAGGTAGATTTCAAACAATATTTAAAGAGAGAAAATGTCTGTTATGTAACTAAAAAATCTAAATATGGAAACAGTTTTTAGTTATTAATATGGAATTTTTAGAGCATGAAACAAATGGATCCTATCATGCATGAATCAGTATGAACTACTGAACATACCTTTTTATTCATTGCTGCATAAATATTCTGTGACTGATTATGATTTGTAGTGAATTAAAGAAAAAAATCAAATGGCTATAGAAATAGAAAAGGATATCTGGACCTACTGGTAAGTTTTATGTATATTCTCATGACATGCCTTGATAGCAATGAGATGGGAGGAAGGGACATTGATACTGATTTAGTGGTACTGTGACTTGATGAAAAACTACAAATTTGACAGCAACTAGAAAGTACCATTTGTATCTTCTAAGAGACTTCTCTGTGTCTGGCTGCTGTTTACTCATACCCACATTTGTAAGTTTTGTCCTGATCACTGAAATAATGAGAAAGTAAATCTATAAGGATGAGCCCAATGCACTCAATACCAGCTCCACAGGGCATAAGTGTAACATGTCCACTGAGTGTATTTATGAGACCTGCCTACACTGTTCTGTCAGCTTTCTCTTGAGAGCTATGATCATCCTTAGACATAAGCAAAGTGAAAATGCCCCAAGGTGAAGGGACCCTGTCTGTATCTATGCTGCTTGACCTAGGCACGAGTTGCTTCAGACATGCTGATTATTCCACAAGCCTTTCTAGTACTCCTGAGAAATCTCAGTTAGCCCTTGAGTTGTGTCCCACTTGTGATCCCTCAGGCTGTTTGCTGTAAGGAATTCTGTCTGCCTCTCACCATTATCTAACAGGTCTTCTGATTATCAGGAAAATGTGGGAAGGAGGGAGAGAATGTGAATCTAGACCCCTAGGCTATTAGCCTTCTCCAGTTTCCAAAGAGCTGTTTATACCTGTATCTGGCAGCATACAATAAAACAGCATAACAAGTACCTGCCTCACAGGCTTAGCCTGCCTGAATCCTTGATGGAACACGATGGCCTTTCCCACTGGATATGGGACAACCAACGTATCCCACAGTCACCCTCCATCACTCCCTACCTGAACATCCTCTTGAATAAAGCTTTGCAGCTTGGCCTTAGAATAGCAGAGACCATGAGAGTCCTCAGCAGAGGTGGAAAGCCCTGATGGAGTTTTTCTGTGGAGGAAAAAAGCATGAATTTGGAGGCAAGGTACCTGCAAGAGCACCAAGTCAGGAGATAAGCTGCGGGTTGTGGGAAATTGTACCAGCATGGCAACTCAGAGCTATACAAGAGGAAGGAATAGGGAAGTGGGTTGGATGATATGGGACAAGGTGATGAGCAAGGACCGTGTGGCACTGTATCCCAACTACCAATAACTGCTCTTCTCTTTCATCACGTCCCTGTTTTTGGATGCAGGCTGCAGGCAGACCTCTTACCAGGTCAGAAGTGATGCACATGAGCATGCCTCTGCTGGGTTTTGGGAAAGCTTGGGTGCCCCCACCACAGGCCTGTGGTCAACCGCCATGAAGAGACAAAATGGCCGCCAGCCTGGGGAGGGGCATGGCACTGCTGAGCGGAGATCTGTCATTGGCTGGTGGCAGACCTTGTGCCAGGGAAGGTGTTGCCAGGCGGAACAGGGACGCCGGCAATTACGAGGCAGCGGGGCACAGGAGGGTGAGGGTGAGGAGGGCGAGGAGAACCTGCCACCTCTCAAGGCCGAAGGAAGGGGGAATGAAACCACCACAACCATGCAGGTCTGTCTGCATGGAGGTCCCCTCCTGGCTCTGGATGTGGTCAGTCACACTTGCAGACTGTCCCCATGGACTCTCAGGAGAGACTCCTGGCAGTGTGGCTGGAGGCCACCCTGCCCAGCACATAGGGTGGCAATACCGACAGCCAAATAAATTTCCAAGGTAGGCACTTTTATGTGGCACTGTGTGCTTTCAGGGGTACTGGGCCATGGAATAACCCACATCGCGCTGTGGGAAAGGTGGCGGCAGCCTCAGGCAGGGGCCTGGAGAGGGAAAGGGTGAGGACAGTGCTTCCCCACAGCACCTCAGCCACGTGGCTCTGAAAATGTTCCTAAGGACACCCGAGACCAAGGGGAGGTGGGCAGCCAGGCAGCTTGGCATCAGCAGGCTGGCTGTGGGGTGATCTTACAAGACAATACAGAGGCAACCACAGAAGTCAAGATATTAAGACTAGTAATCTGGAGGTGTTCATTTTTTTGTGAGTACGCACAGACATTTTGTGTACGTAAAGAGAAAATGTCTTCTCTTTCCATAGTGTGTAAAAAGCAAAGTAGCAGGTATATAGAACAGTATACGAAGTTTCCTTATTCCTTTACCCACTGAAAACTTTTACATATGTAACACAGTATGGTGTATATGCTTGCAAAACATATATTTACATCATTAGTCATTCACAGAATAATGAATTAATTAAAATCAGAATATTTCTGATTTCAAGATGAAGCAGTCCTGTGTGTGTTTTTTGTTTAAAGGGAAATTCATAGGTCAGACATTATATCTGGGTTTAACATTAGTCTCTTAGTTTCACACATAGATTAAAATCTTAATACTTTGTGGCTAAATCTCACTACCTCAAAAAAAAAGGGATAGAAATCCCCTTTATCCAGTCTCATTTGTCCTTCACTGCTTTTGATGAATATCCTACAGTCATCCGCAGAGCACCTAGCCCTACCAACAACATTCAGACCTGGGACTTTCTATTGTTATACCTGTGTTAAAAAATATAAAAGCAGAAGCAGAAGAGAAAAAGATGCTGAGGAGCAGCACAGAGAAGCTTTCCACTGGTAGTTCCATGAAACACTCCTATGAAAAGTTATGCCAGGCTCAAAAATAGATGTTAACACTTTTCTACCACTATGAGTGAAAGGAAGCACCCATTATATATATATATTCCTACAGTAAGGAAAGTGTGGCACGTGGACAACTCCACACTGCTCCATGCAAAAACTTTTATATTGTCAACCACTCTGGCTGTGACACCATGCCACTGTTCTTTTCAAATCTTCTGTAGATAAAGATAGTTTTCTCTAGTGTAGCATTTTAACATGGATACAGTAGCCACCAGTTCTTCTGCACAGGCTGAACTCTTGCAAATGAGCAACTCATGAAAAATAAAACTCTGCCAAACAAAGAAATCTGGCAGCATACTAAATAAAATGTAGTATAGCTTTTCTGCAAATCAAAGAAATACAATTGCTAATAAAACCCTAAAAGGAAGGTTTTTCTAGCAGTAGGCAGATCAAGCCTAGAGAAGGAAAAAGATAGACAGGAAATGAGCAGAAGATTTGGTTTCTCTTGGCTTATGATCAGGGTATTTAAAGAAACATTTTCTTTCCTAAAAGTCAAGAGGAAGAAAAAAGATGGAGACAAACTATAGCCAGTTCAGGCAAGGCTTTTATAGCTCTTTTGCTCTGAAAGCACGAGACATTAGACTGTTGCTGTCTTGAAATAGCTCGATGAACCCAACATTTTCTTCCCTTTACCCAGGGGTTATCTCAGCTGGATACTCTGGAATAAAATATCTTCCCTCTCCTAGCATTTTGCTGTGAGGTAACCAATTTATTGTTGCCACATTTTTTTTGGTAAAGACAACATAGCCCGATATTTTATGTGCAAATGGTATGAGTCTTCATATCTGTGTCTAGGTGGATTTAACGCATTAGTAGTAAGTTAAGGAGTAGGTTAGGAAAAAGTAAGATGAGTTTTCCTTCCAAAATGTATGCTTGTTTCTGAAACAAACTTTATTTTATTAACTGATTTAAATAAAATCAAGGTTTTAAAATCTCTTTGGGAGCTAAGTGTTGAAGACTTTCCAAAATTGAATTACTTTAAGTGTTCATATGTGAAATTATTTGGAAAACTTCAGGAGGGATATATTATGCTACATCTTCTTGTTAGAAGTCCATTGTCCAATAAAAAACAGATATTCTTATCCAGCATGAGAGATGACGCTGCCTTATATCATGTTTTCCTTTGGCTTCCATGAATTTACCTTCCCTTTCAAATTCTAATCTGAATTCATTAATACTATTAAGGAGAAACTTACAGATTTTTTTATTTCCCTGGATCAGCTTTTTCACCATTCTTAAGTATAAGCATTGCATTTGTCATCCTTTCAACTTATTACCGCTAGCATGGTAATATTTACTAAGGGTCTTTGTTATCACACGTACAATTGTATGTATTTTTTTTTCAGAATCAAGGGATAGGCATTACGTGCTTCTCTCAACTGGAGTTCAATAATCTCCTGAAGTTCCCAGTTCTGATTTCCCTATCTTTATTCAAACTATTAATCTTGCCTTTAGTCCTGATGGTTAAAGTCATCATCCTAACTTAAAACAAGCACTCCTTGCATTACTGGAGCCAAATCTAGATGATGTGCTGTCTTTAACCCCAGTTCCTGACCTTGCAGCCCATCTTTTCTTTCCCTGCTCTCATCTGCTTTGTATAAACTGAAGAACTTTTTTTGCCTGAAGATTCTGCCTTTGAGGCAGATAAAGATCCAAACCACCGCAGAAAGCTTTGTAATGAATGCCAACACCTTGAACTACACTCAGGAACTAATTAGCAGTTGATGTAGTAACAAGTCAAGAAGCTGTTAATTCACACTAAAAGAAAGTTAAGTCTACCTGAGTAATTCATTGTCAACACACTAATTTAGACAGATGTTTACAACTGGCACACACATATAGTACATATGTACACACACATCTGCCATGGACTGTGTATATACACACACTTAAGTTTACAGGTGATACTATCTCACTAAAGTACAACAAAGTATAATTTCTTGTATAGAACTTTCCCTGGTTTAAGAAAACAGCACTTATTTTACTGGGAAAGATGTACAGACAATGGACCTATTCATTGTTAGGATCCTGCAGGGATGACTGCTTGTATGTCGTTGACGAACACACTAACTACTGTAGGTCACAGATCCAGTGTACGGTTATTTTCAGCAACCAAAAGGAGTCAGTCTTCCCTCATGTCTCTTTGAGAAGAGATCTCTCCATGAGCAATGCATGCTAAATGATATGGAGATAATACATAACAGGATTTGCTGCATTAGTATAAAAAATTGAGATTGGTCATGTCTTCTCATGACACTCCCAGTAGGTTATGCAGGTTCACTGTGCTGTAGTGTTTCACTTATAGCAATATTACTGCTTATAATTTCAGCTAGAGCACAGCAATACTTTTTAATAGGTCCTGTGCACTGTAATTGGGCACCCCGATGTGCCCTGCTCTGCTGCCATGCTCCCTGCTGCTCCATGGACCCTGGGAGTTTCTGTGTACTGTACTCTGAATTCCAGAAAGTAATGCAATTGTGTGGCCTAGGATCGAGACAGGTATTTCCCATTATTCTTTTTACTTCATCTGTGTTAGCACCATTTTCAAAGAGCTCCTAAGTAGTGTGGAGGGAACGCCAGTGAATGTCACAGTGTCCCTGAATGAATATAAACAAATTGCCACCAGCAAATCTGTAGTCAAATGATGGCCTCCGAGGGTCATCATGAGGGCACTGAGGGTTTACAAGACCACTGAAAACACATCATTCCTCCTCATACATATTTTCTTCAACTAAATGTACTGCATGGTATACTGCTTTCAGACTCAGCCAGCAAAATCTGACTAGTGCTGCAGGTAATCAGTCTCAGGTCTTCAGGATGTCAAAAGCCAGTTTCCTAGAACTGTGCTAAGTTCCTCTTGGAGTGGTAGCAACAGAAATCTGCATATGAGTTCCCCTCAGCATGAAGAATCACATGGAAAAATCAAAACCATTTTGCTACTTATGAGTAGCTAGTCTGGTGCTTAGTTTGGTGCGGGCAGATAAATCATCACCTTTTTTTAGTGACAATGAGCACCGTTCTGAAGAAGATACTATCCTCCTACATCATAAAACACAGCACAGAGACAGACGTAGGTCCACACATAGGTAGTTATGAAAGTGTTGGTATAGTTAGGATTATATAATTATGCTGTAAATACTGATGCAACACAGACTTTTTCTTTTTAACTTCCATCCCTTGTAATTCACAGATACATAAAGGTGATGATCCATGATACTGCAAGGTTTGATTAATCAGTACTAGGTTACTATTCATGTGGAGGTTCTAGAAAGGTTCTAGAGAGAGGATCTCTATAAGGTCAAATTTTTTTCTTTTATTTGAGAAATGGAATTTCTGCTGTGATGGCAGTAACACTAAAGTATTGTTCTTTCCCCTAGTCATCCTGAAGATCCAAATTATCTTTTGTAACCTTGGTTCATGAAGCCTTTGCTGCACACTTGCACAGGTTAAGAACATAAGAACATCTGTATCAGGGCAAACACACTGTTTCTGAGAAGTCCAGGTGCAGATATTCTGGAAAGACTATAAGAACAAGACAAAACTGCAGCACTACTTCCCCTCGCAGCTCAGGAATGTCTTAATGCTAGAAAAACTTCAATGGAGTCTTATTTCATGCACTTGTCCAGTTGGCTTTTGAATTCATGTAATATTTTAACATCCACAATGTTCTGTGCCAAGGAGTTTCACAATTTAAATATACACTGTGTGAAAAAGTACCTCCTCTTGATTTGATTTCAATCTGTTATCTGCATAGGAATAAAGAAGGTCTTTACACCCCAAGTGGCTGTGGAATAAAAATAGTGTATTTGAAGGACTGAGGAATAGAAGTAAGATACTGAAGCTAGAAGTGGAAAAGGAGTATTTTTCTGTCATAATATGAATTTGATTTTCTTTTAATTACTGTGATAGGACCAAAGGAGAAATATTTTTGCATAGATAAGAGCAATAAATAAGCATCTGCTATAAGCATTTCCCATAGATGTTTTACTTGGCTTATTATAGCCCAGCTGGAATTATTCTGCTTTCTGGAGAATGACCTGCTATAGGATTTATATATGGCACCATGATACAATTTCAGGCATGACCATTGTACAAACAAGCATAGTATGACTGGGTGAACACCCTACGCTGGAATCATGCGAGGAGCTCCTGGCTCAGCTCTTTGTACATTAAGCAAGGTGACTTGTTAGATGGGTTAGAACATTCTCAGAGCAGTATAGGGCACTCAGATAAGCAAAGAGCTGACCCCAGTACCCAACAAAGTCATGTGCAATAGCCTGGGAGGACTTAGACACCTATTAGTTGTTCTATGATGAGTATACATCCCTTTGTACTTTGCAGCATGTCAGTCTAGCCCACATATCAGTAAACCTGTTTGCAAACTTGTTTTAGTATCTTGCATTAAAATGCCATAAGATTTGCAACAAATAAGCATTCAATGTGAAGAGAAAGTGCTTAAACATGAGAAGACTCAAGCTAACTTGCCAGAAATATGAAGTGTACAGTGCTTACCACAAATATGAAGTGTACAGTGGACCTTGCAAACCAGGACTTAATTATTCTGGTTTGTTCCCATTGAGAACCTGACACATAGGCTTTTTGTAAAAACAAGTAGGAAGGTCTGTGGCTTTCATCCTTGCTAGAGAGTAATTCCCTGTTTCACTCCAAAAATTAAAAAATAAAAAGTAGTATATGGAGAAGAGCATATTTGTCTGTATGGCTACCGGTACAGTGGGTCAATACAATATTCCCTTTGTACATGTTAGCATCATTTGTTTGCTTTGTTGAAACAATGATTTTGTTATTGTTGCTGTCAGTAGCAAGGGTGATAATGGATTTGTTATTCATGGAATTATCTATCTATGACTGGGAAGCAGACCTGACTGTAGCACTCGTATTTCTATAATATATCTGTAATTATGCATTCGGGAAATTTGACAGCAAAATGTCAAAACAAAAGCAGATTTGCTCTGTTGAAAGTACTTGAAGACAAACAGCGTTACATCAGAAGCTCGTATCTGGTTCAGACAGGCTATTTACTGCAACAAAAAAATAGCCTTTTGAATTACTTTCAGCCTTCCATTCCTCATGTTAAAAGGCTACTGTTGTGCCCTGTCACTTACTTATCAGCAGAATAAGGGGCAAAGATGAACAGGAGTCACCAAAAGAGTTAAAGGAAATGATCAAAAGACTGATTTCCTGTAGCTTTGAAAAGTGAGGGCTTCCTCCAGTAGCATTTAATAGTTATAGCTGAGTCCATCTCCTACTTTACAGGCATTGCTAACACCCATGTGAGGCATTATTGATTTTCACACAAGAGAATGGCTGCTTGCTTTTTGGAGCTACAGTAGTGCTCACAGGAGGCTGTACCAAGCTCCAAAAAGCAGCAGTGATCAAGTCCCTCGTTCTATGTGAGGGAGGACTATATTCCTTTCCCTTACCCTCCAATACCTACAGTCTGACAGCTTCATACATCGATGTTTATGAATCACCGAACAGGCAGTGGGAGTTAATTCTACGAAAAAATTAGAAGATGATACATTTCAGATTACAGTTGAAAGTGGAGTTTAATTGTTTACCTAAAAGGAAGTTAACACCAAAAGAGTTTTGATCACCAAAAGATTTTAGGTTTAATGCATTAATTTTTTCAAAAAGATACCATTTCAATACTGTTACTTGCAATGAGTATAACAAAATTGCAATTTGCACTAACATCAGGCTGAATCTTTTGCTAGAATCTTTTACATAGGTGGTAAGAAAAGACTGACAGGGAAATTAGGGTTTCTTGCTCCAGACGCAGGTGTGACTTCTGTACCTGCATTGAAGGTTTCCAGCAGACCCCATGTGTAAAGAGACATCTGAGCATTCAGTCTGGAAAATCTATGGTGGCTGTCACACAGCACTCTCTTTCTTCACCTTCTTAATTCTTATTTTGCTTTTGACAGTTGGTAAGTCATCTTTTTAATGGCTCACCACAGTTTTAATGCACAACTTCAGACCAAATTGTTTGAAACCATGACTTAATTCATGGAATCTATTAAAAAATGTGTTGACAGCCTTCATTCCAGGAAGAAAATGTTAATTACTTGTATCACAGTAGCACTCAAGATTCAGGCCATATTGCCCTAGATTATAGATATGCATAGTTCTTGTATCTGACTGTTTTTCTCTTGAAATGGAATTGACTGATGTGAAGTACTGCTACACTTATTTTGCACAATACAGAGCTAGCAGTTATTATTGTATAGGTGAGGAATGGTGCCAAAGGCATGTTAAGTGAACTGTCTAAGGTCACAGACAGGTCTGTGGCAGAGCAATCAATCGCTTATGGCCATGTCTCCTGGGTCTTTCTCCGGCACAATAAGAAAGAATACCTTTCCTGAGGACATAATGTCCATATGATAGTAGAGAAAGTATATGATGGAGAAACATGACTTTTAAAAACTGGCTGTTCCTACCTGATATTTTGTATTCTGAAGCTCAATTTTGAGATATCCTTGGGTTTGGGTCTCAGAAAAAAATACTCTGCAAGTCCACCAAACCCAAAATGCTTCCAACTGGGCATTTAAAATCTGGGGCACCCAGATCAGTGGCTGTTTGTGAACATTTGCTCTTACAACTGTGATTTGACCTATATAAGAGAGTAATTCAGAAAATGTCTGGAGTCTTATTTTGTTCAACAGATCTGTAACTGATATGGGCTAATGAAATATCATTCACCATAGTTCCTAGCCATATTCACAACAACTTCTTGGTCCATCTGTTCACTGAAGACACAGCATTTTAAATATCTCTTTGTACCCATATTTGTAAAGTCTGTATTTAACTTCCTCCACTATATTTATGGTCCTTTCTCAGTTAGAAATACAGAAACGAGTGGATTCAAGAAACAGAAAATAATATAGATTGGGTACAATAAGAACATAAACCCCCCTCTCAAAAAAAAAAAACCCAAACAAAAACCAAAAAACCAACATGCTTGAATCTTTACTGAATAATGTTTTGCTATTCAGAAATACATATTTATGTGAATTCACTTCAAAGTTCTTGCTCTTCTACCAATAACGAACCACAAATAGCTAAAGTGAACAGCACATGAATAACGAATAGGCTAAATATTAATCATTCAAAATATTCACTAAGTACTTAGAATTTTTAACTACTTTAAAAGAATGACAACTTTGTCTGGTAATGATGTCTTCAGCAAAAAGGAAATGAAATTAATAAGTAAGGATTTTATTTTATGCAACTTCTGTGGATGGTTATTACCAAGCTTTTACATTTATATTTTTCTTACAGATACTGATCACATGTCAGAACAATAATCATATTTTTTAAATATGCTGCTCACTTATTTGTCAGAATTTCTGATTAATAAGTTGTGTTTCTCTGTTTATAAGGTATAGATAAAGGCAAGGGCTCTTTAAATTAGTTTTTTCCCAACAATACCATTTAGTGTCTATGTGAATGAAGCCATAACATTTAAGAAAATGTGCCAAGTCATCAACATTAACGTTTTTTATTGGTTGAAAGGATCTGCATGAAAGAGTTAAGTTTGTCTTCAGCACTGTGGCTGTTTTCTTTTATTGTCTTAACTGCCAGGAAATGAAGCCTGATTATAAAAGACTGATGGAAAAAATAAGTTAAAGGAGCCCACGTTTCATTTATGAATTTTTAAATAGAGATATGCACAGGTAACTCTCTTGTTTATACCTAGCCAGTCTTTATAGAAAGTGTGTAAATATATTTACTTGCAATAAACAAAAATTTGAATCCTCAAAGTTGTAGTGTCCCACAGATTTACTTTTCTTTCTTTTTTGAGTAATAGGCTGTTGGTGAAAAGGGGTTAAATACAGTTTCTAAATGAAAAGGTGTTTTATTGTGTCAAGTGTCAGGAAGTGAGTAGAGGTGCAAAGGAAAGAGAGAGCGAGAGAATAAGATCGTTAGAGCTGATACCATGAAGTGTAACATAAATTCAGAGATGACAGAGCAGGTGAGGTCTTTGAAATGCAGCCATCACAATAATGTCACCTACAGCTGAGAATCCACAGAAGAAGAAAAAGAAAGAAGAAAAAAAGGGGGGGTGGGGGGTGGGGGGGGTGGGGAGGGAAGAAAAGAAAGAGAAAAGAAAAGAAAGGGGGGAAAAAAAGACAAGAAAAAGAAAGAAAAAACATAACCACACTCCAAATGTGATCTAAATACAGAGCAACAGAATTTACTATATGGAACCTACTGAAAAAATTTTTGAAAAAATTCTTTCTAGTAAGCATTAAGTAAAATAGTAAGGATATCATACAAACGTTCCATAGGAAGTATGTAATTTCTCTTTAGCAAGTAACTTTCTTGCAGTGCCAGATTCTGTTATAGAATCAAATTAGAAACATAAATTGCATGAACATTTGGCCCTACACATATTGTTACTTTGACTGTTACTTTTATCTTGTCAGATACCACAAACTTTGACAAGTTTATTTGTGCTCGCTGTGATAAATTCTCTAGTAGTGCACATAAGTGTACATATTTGCCCCAATAGAGCATGTTATCTTATACCAGGCACACTTTTATTATCATGTAAAGCTTCTTCATGGCTATCCAAGGAAATGACCACAGGAAATTCTCCTTCTGTTCTTTTCTCCTAGTGCCACAGTATTTCACCTCATAGGCAACACTTCATAGGTTACTCTTCTTCTTAACTGTCTCAGCTGCATGCATCCCATTGGTTTTGCTGCTTTTGTCTGGTTTTGCAGAGAACTGACATACAAGGTGGGCCAAGTTTTCAGCCCGTATAAATCAGTCTAGCTCCATTACAATGGAACAGAATTAGTGTGCTTCAGCCACGGAAGCTACATGTGCTACATGTGCTACATTTCATACTATAAAGGAGATACTTGTTACATCAGGAAACAAGGTTGATGCTACAGCGGCCTTGTCAGTTAAAAAAAAAAGAAGCGTTAACAAAAAACCTACTCCACAACATTAGGACTCCCTTGGTCCAAATGTTGCATCTAGTTATGATGAGAAAACATATAACAAACCGTATTTCATCAAAAACCAAACTTTGCAGGGCTCATACAAGATTAATTCCTGTTTACATTACATGTCAGATTCCTAGCAATTTCTTTTGCTGTTAATGTACTAAGAGCTGTGTTGCATCTGATGAAATCTATTTAAATTTCAGAGTTAGGAAGAGGAGGACTATGAACTTTTCAAGGAGAGGATTAGAAAGAAAGGCACTACAAGTCAGTGTGAAAAATGAGCACTACCTAGAATAACAGAGAGCATGTCAGACTGGTAAAAAAGAGAAGCAAGGCACGCTGACAAAATCAAAAAGGAAAAAAAACACTTTACAAATGCAAACATCTATGTGCTACCAAGTATTCTGAAACTAAAACAGTTTTAAAAGTTTGCCGAAATAGGAAGCTACTTGGCAAGCATCCGTAATTTATACGCCATTTGCTTAGATGAGAAAGTCAACATGGGACAATGCTCTAATAATTAACATTTAACTTGTCATGCGTAAGCAATTACTTCAGTATCACCTTTTCCTATGCCACAAGCATATGTCTTATGCTTACCTATAATGCAAAACAAGGACAAAGGGCTAAAGAAAAGTTTATAAAATACAGACATTTTCTAGAGTGGAGAATTTTTACCCAACTGACTGTTTTTTAAACAGACATGATGAAAACAAGAGTGTGTTTAATTATTCTGTAAGACTAAATTGAAGCTGAGTAATGCAGATTGTACTGCAATATTGGTGTCAGGCTTCAAGAAGAGCAGTGCGATAAGCTCTGGTTTGTTTCCATTGATGGCTACTAGTGACAAAGTATCCTAATTTGGGGAAGTTATTCTGGGGAATGAGTTCCTTTGTCCTGAAATCTATGCACCCCAATGAACCAGTTGGCCATGTAACATGTTTTCAAAGAGCTTTTTAAAGCAGATGTACCAACTGATGGTATTTTAGATCTTCTCTCTACACACTACTCACCCAATGTTTATGATACCGTTCTTTTCACAGATATTAACAGATAAATTTGACTGCTTTGAGCAGGAGAGGCTGGACTAAATGGTCTGTAGAAGTCTCTTCCAACCTCAACTATTCTGTAATTCTGTGATCTTTTCAAAGGAATAGCTCTGTTCTTTTTAGTATGCTCTGTTTCAGGAAAAGGTTCAGCTCAGATTTAAATGGTCTAAACTCCACCTTTGCTCTTACATACACTGTTTTTTAATAGTAAGATGTCTTTGACAGCATGGAGTTACCTTGTGAGCTTTTTATTTCTGTATTACTTGCACTACTGCATTTGGCTTGGCAAGGGAAAACCCCAGAATAATGGGAGGGGAGGTTCTTGGACTTGAAATCCATGCCCTGATTCTTTTATTTCTGTTGTTCTAAATTGTATTTCTATTGTATTGTATTTCTACCTGTATTCTTACTAGTATCCTGCTATTTTTTAGTCTGTGTGACTTCTATAGTAAACAACACTACTTCCATGCTGTATTTTCTCCTTGGCCAAAAGTACGTTGAATGAATTTGCAAGCAACTTCTCAAATTGTGGTAGAACAAATGGCAAAAAAGGTTCCCAGTCTTCCTTAATTATCCGGCTAAATCTGTGCCTAGCGTATCACCAGGTTGTGTCTTCTCCACTGCTCTTATCTGTGACAGCTTTTCGAATATACAGCTTTTAGATCTGACGTATGGCAGGAGGGGCCATATTGGTTCTCTAGTGGCAAGGGACTACTTAGTGATAATAGAGTGCATTAGGTAAGTACACAGAGAAAGCAAAGGCTTGATCCCAGATTAAAAGGATAACAAGACAGTTTAGTTTAAGAAGTTTTATTTCATAGAGTCTGGACGTTATGCAGGATATAAAGCATGTCTCACAGCAAGGAGGGTCTATCCTACATAACAGATTTGCCCTCAGTACCCAGGTCTCTGAGTACAACTACCTTCTGTGGACTTTGTGTGAAAAGCAGCTCAGCAGGAAGACAATACAGCTCTTGCTGTTTTGTGATTTCTCACCAGAATTGGAGCAATGATGTTTATTTCTCTGTGTCCACTGAGCTCATCACCTGCCTGCCCCTCTCCGTGACCTCATTTGTAGCAAATCTCAGCTAAATCAGAGATCATTCTTATGCAGCCCAGGGAGCATTATGGAGCAGGATGTTATATGGGCAATAGTCATTCTTGGGTATCTGCAAGAACATCTTCCTCTTTACAAAGGAGCTGCATGCTGCAGTGCTGGGTACCACCGACAAGCTTCAGCTTGAATCACACAGATTAAAGCAAGGGATATTCACAAAATCAGTTAAATATTTTCAGTAATGATAGAAATGGATAAAATAGTGAACAAGAAGGAAATAGATATAGTCCTCTAGAGTGTTTTATAACTTGACTTAAAGGTATCATGGATAGCAGGGACTTTACAGGCTGTCAGCATTAACATTAGCAGTTTTTAACCATGACCTGAGCTCTGACAAGCTGTTTCCACACTGTCAGTCTCTCTGCTTGAGCTGGCAAGTCATATATAGTAAAACTGTCCAGACTTTATCTGTGCAGTTACTTAAAAAGCCTATCTGGTGCATTTGCCTGTCCCACCAGTACGAAGAGAGCCTGGAAAAGTCTGAGTGACCTGTTAATCTGAGCAATCTTATTGGATAGTTAAAAACAAAACATCAACATGCACCGCCAGGTTGGCTTGAGAATCCTTACTGCCTTTCTATTTCAGCACATTTTTTAGAAAATACCTCACTGCTGCTGTCCTGGTTTTGGCTGGGATAGAGTTAATTTTTTTTTTTTCCCTAGCAGCTGGTATAGTGCTGTGTTTTGGATTTCGTATGAGAATAATGTTGATAACACACTGATGTTTTAGTTGTTGCTAAGTAGCGCTTACACTAGGCAAGGACTTTTCAGCTTCCCATGCCCTGCCAGCGAGAAGCTGGGAGGGGGCACAGCCAGGACAGCTGACCCAAACTGGCCAAAGGGCTATGCCATACCATGGGATGTCATGCTCAGTATAGAAACTGGGGGAGTTGGCGGGGGGGCGGCAACCACTGCTCGGGGACTGGCTGGGCTCGGTCGGTGGGTGGTGGGCAGTTGCATTGTGCATCACTTATTTTGTATATTGTTGTTGTTGTTGTTGTTGTTATTATTATTATTATTTTCCCTTCCTTTCTGTCTTATTAAACTGTCTTTATCTCAACCCATGAATTTTACTTTTTTTTCCCCAATTCTCTCCCCCATCCCACTGTGTGGGGGGAGTGAGCGAACGGCTGTGTGGTGTTTAGCTGCCTGCCAGTTTAAACCACAACAGCTGCTTAGTGCAGGCATTGATTAAAATACTATTTATTAAAGAGTAAAATAAAAAGAATTTTCCCACCTAACCACTAAAAAGTTCATTCAAAAAGTTTTTTGAGTAGAAGGTACTAATGATTTAGGGGTATGTATGCTCTTGATTTTCAATATCTTCTGGCCTTTTTGCTGTGCCTGTGAATTCAGTAGCAGTTTTCAAATCCTAGCTGTGGGCATGGTACTGTGCACTTGGAATTGCACAGGAAGGAGATCTGAGTGTGTAGGATCGCAAGTGAGTTGCAGCATGGCAATCTTGCCAGGTCCCCAGTCCAGAGAGCAGACTAGACAACAGGGAACTCAGCTGCTCTTCGATCTAGATAGAGCAAATAATGCTTAAATACTTTTACAAATCCTGAACTCTCTCTATTGTGCCAGGTTATGTCTGAGTAAATTCCTTCCTTCCGTCTTTAACCAAAAGGTACTGCATTTCCTAAAAGATCCCAGATTTTCATTAAGAATAAAATGATATTTACAATTTCTAGCAGCACAAACCTCTGTCTGAACAGTAGGAACAAAGTTTATGATTTCACATGGAAAACCTAGAAGGGTTAGACTATAAAGTGAAGATTCTAGGTTATAAATAAAACAAAATGCCTGCTTAAGATAATGTCAAAATAACCAACACTAAGTATTTATATTTTCCTCTCAATAGCTGGACCTTAAAAGACTCAAGCTAGAAACCTGACATTTTCTTTCTAAGTAGATATGATACTATTATTCTCAAGCAGCGTTCTTACTATTGTGTATACAAACCTTTCCCTAAGCATAAAAGTACCCATCCCTTTATCCATCCACTCCTTAACTCCTCGGCATGCAGCCTCTCTCTCCACTTGAAGAACTGATGCATTAAGCCACCTACAAAGTCATTACCCACGCTGACAGGTTAGTGATAAAGAAGAACCACAAGGCACTGAGACAGGGATGGTTTTCTCGCCTTCCCCATTTAAAGAAACAAATCCAATATATATGATTAAGTAGATAGACTGCGCCTACCTGTAGAGCACTGAAGACAATCCTGAAGCCCTTAGATCTGTAGGCAACAATAATGAGAGGCTTACTTTCTTGAAATCTGCCAAATCAATAAATGTGTGAGTATAAACCTGATGCTAAGAACCATGTATATGAACTTCTACATGATGATTACTACGTACATCCATTGATTAGCAGAGTCAAAACTTTGGAGCACAGAATTTTAAAAGCAGAAATAATAACTCATGTACTAAAGTCACAATGTTCTTTCGAATTAAATGCTTTAAACAGAACTTGCTTTCTAGGAGACTTTCTAAATAGAAAAACTGTTGCCTTCTCATGCAGTGGCTTTACATTAAGTCTCCGCTACAGAAAAAAAACAATGAGAAATCAGAAGCAGAAACTTATAGAAGGGAAAAGTTATGCAAATATATGGTTGAGGGCAGAGGGAGTGTGTCTGTAAAATTCTATTGTCTGCAATACCACGTTAGCTCTGCTGAATACCTTCGTCTGTCCAAATACCCTTATAAGAAGGAAATGTCAGATAATCCTCAGTGTTGGTAAAATTTTGAATATTAGGTCAGCTGCACAGCAAGTTCCTTCCTCTGTGATCTTGGTGTGGGAATGTGAGGTCATAGCTTCTGTGGTAGTATATACTTTCATGGCTTTTGTAGGGGCAAAAGATATTTTGCTTCGTATACCTCCCCAATACAAGTCCTGTTCCATTTCACAATGGAAGAGTTGGAAGCTTTCTTTTCTTTGAGCCTTGATGAAAAAAAAATCTTGGAAGTGATGTTTTCTAAGCTCTAAAGTTCTTTTGCTACAATCCTGAATCAGTCCAATGAAATCTAAAGTAAAAACCGAATAAGTTGCTATTAACATTTCAATTGCAGATATAAAAAGCCAGGATCTGATCCTCCACCTATGAAAACCTGAATGGTCCTTATTGAATTTAATTGAAGTGATGGATTCAATGCAATTTTTTAAATTAAAAAAGGTTTCTCTCATTCTTGTTTCAATAGTGTTATTGAGTTGTTAATCTGAAAGTGATTTCTTTTCTCTCATATCTAGTGGATTCATGGCATTGTTTGGTAAGTTGTTTGTTTTGTTTTGTCCAAATTATCAATGAGCGCCATCAGATCCTAAGCCCAGATCTTCTAATGGACCTCATATGCTGAGACACAAGTTGTCAACTGTTCTCATGTCTGAATTTCCTGTGTAAAACAGGTAAACTGTGATTATTATATTTGGAAGCATTGTCTGAAACGTAATGCTTTGAATGCAATTTTGAGTGTATAAATGGAAAGTATTATAGAATTTCCAAATTACAAACCACTAATTATTATCTAATAGTGAAGTGGCACAACAATGTCACCAGATCTAAAAGCACTAGTCCAGAATATTGGATCTTGATTTTCAGTTCCTAAATCTAAACAGAAGTTAACAATTAGGAACTAACTTTATCTATCTGTGGACTGGAAGGCTAAATCAAATCATCCATGAAACAAAACCTCCTGAAATGCAATTCCATCTGCAAACTTCAGGGTTTCCTCTTAATTTGAAAATCTAATGTTGAACTCTGTATGTATGTATATAGAGTGGAATGCAACAAAAGAAATGACAAATGAACCATTTAAAGCAACCACGCAGAAACTGGCTAGAGCAGATATTCAGACTTGTCTTGAAGTACATTCTTAGGTATGTGTGCTGTTACTTCTGAAAGGTAAGCTCCTAATTATCTTTGTCTCCTCAGCCACCCAAACAGCAGAGCAAGCAATTGATAAATGAACCAAGCCCATGTCTCTTCACATGGAGAATTATTGGCAGGGGAACGCAAGACATGCAAGGTTTGTTTTTGTTTTTTCTTTTTATTTTTTGTATAGTCTATGTGTAAATCTAGCCAGATTCAAAAAGCAATTTTTTATTAGTTTTACTCTGCTTTTAATTAATCTTTTTTTTTTTTTTTTTGCTAGGATTACTCTGTATGTGTAATTTTTTTACTGTGCACCCTCAAGGAAAAGAAAAGCCAGTGACCTTGAAAGGAAAGCACTGGAGGGGAAAGGTTTTTGGATCTTAGGGTTCCTTCTAAGTGTCATTCCAGAGTTAGTACAAAGGTCCCTTTTTGGAGCCGGTTGTTCAGCCATCAGACTGCTGTGAGACAGTGAAGCTAAAAGATCACAGACAAAACAACAGCTGATACTGGAACTGGTCACAGCAAACTTCGTGCAGGGGAGGTCATTGTTCTGAAGAGTTATAACTGGCAAACGCTTTGAAATCTGTATTTGCCGCTTTGCAAGAAATTTCTTCACAAAATGTCCTTTGCCAGAAGTTAGAGAAAGGGGACGAACAAAATTCTTATTACAGGCCAACTTCATCAACTTGTAAATAGAATGGCAGCAACAGGCCAGCAAACTTCTGTACCCTGAATACTGCTTTCCAAGTGAAGGACAGTAATTAGCTGAAAAACGCAAGGTTGCTGAGCTGTTCTTTAACATTTCTGAATTTATTTATAGTGGAGAAGAGTGTGTTCTAAATCTCAGTAGTGGCTTTTATTAATGACGGTTCCTCTAATCTTTTCCGTGCTGGAAATAAGGTGTTAATAGTTCTAAAATGAAATAGTACCTAAAACACAACTCAGTCATTTTCTTCATAGTTCAAAGTTATTTGCATAAGATATATCACCCTTTGCAAATATTTACTTTGCTATAGCCAAAGACACTGCAAATTATATGTGATGGGTTTGAACTCCTGTCTTTCACACTTGTCTTTGAGTCTGTGTCTTTCACTCTTGCTGGGTTTCAGAAAGATAAAGAGAGAAAAATAATTTCTTTCTCGAATAAGATCCATCGTGGACTTCAAAGTGAAAGACCTGAATTCTACCTATAAAATTTGATTACAGCCTGATTAAAAAGATGGGGGGAAAAAAGGAGCTGTATTCATGGGCTCATTACAGGCACAAAAAGGGGATGCTCATACAGACCATAGAGAATTTAAAAGATTTATTTATGATGTATTACTGTAATTTTTAATTTAGACATGCAAATTTTTTAATTTGCACTGACTGCTTTGCCTTAATGGTTTTGATTAATACTTGGAGGTAGTGTTTGTGAAAGAGATTTATACTGTGATTCATCTGCAAAATAATCAAATCATTACCAGCTAATGACAAAGCTGTGAAAAATGATATAGATATTGTGTAACTCGCAGCTATTGCAGTGCACGTGAAGGTACCCAGTACTTCCAGCAAATGTGGACTTGTGTTAATAACTGCTCAGAAGTTTGCTCTAGGTCCCTTCTAATTTGGTAACAAAAAACATTGATCTTAATAAAGCTGCCTGATAAAAGTAGCAGTGATTAGCATCCCTGAACCCTACATTCTAGTGAACATGCCAAGGTTAGAGACGCCCCTTCTCTTGACCCCGAAAGGAAACCCCATAGAAATTTCTACCTATCTCTGCATCTTACTTCAGTACTCACAAACCATGAGGTCTTGTGATAGTCAGGAGAGTCCTCAAGAACAACAAGAGCAGATAATGTCTGTGGCTTTCATTATTAAAAAAAAAAAAAAATATTGCCTGTAGCTTTCTAAGCATTTTGCAATTATATCTTTCTCACTTCCTATCATGGAATTCTCCCTTCATTTTCTTTTCTGGGAAATATTTTACTGTAAGACTAATGAAAGAATTACTGTGCTGTTAATATATGACATTTTTTGCAACACAAGTGCATATACACAGATGTACATGCATAAACACTCATGCATGCAAAGTCCAGAGTCTTAGAACTGTCTTTGGCTGGAGACAATTTCAAAATGACCCCATACAATTAGCTAGCAAGATAGTCTTTTGCTTGACTTCAAGCTGCTTTTTAAGGATTTATAACATATTTTCCCTTTTTTTTTTTCAAAAAGATTTTCCTAAAGAGTAGATGAATCAGAACTTTCTGCTGAAAAACAGGAAGAAAACAGGAAGAGAAACTAGTTGCTTACCAGCTTGTGAATTTACACCTCTAAACCAATCTAGATCAACAGATGTAAACTAGAGTAGATCTATTGAAAACAATAAAGCTATATGGCTTTAAACGAGCTGCTAATCTGGTCCCATTGGTTCCATGGATCTAAGGATGTAGTTTCACATCAGCACTTAAATTCAATTTAACTGCATGTTGCTGCTTCTCTCCTTCCCCTTGCCAAAGCATACCTTACTGGTATTTCACTTGTATTCAGTTCAGTTTACTGATCTGTCAGAAAACTCACACACACACACAAAAAGTACAGTTAGTTTACTGATGTGACTCACTCTTCAGCTGTGCAATTGCTATAGTTGAAGCAAGGGAAGTAAGGGGAGCATGTGGGTGGGGAGGGCAGTAGACTGCCCTTTGGACAGCAACCTTGTTAAATCAGGTCAAGCAATAAAGTCCCCTTTATTACTCCATGGTGTACAGTGGGATCTCAAGCCAAACGCGAGTCCCACAGAATGCATCCACATTCCCTAAGCTCTCATTTTCTAAGCAGAGCCACTGTCAGACCTCTTCATGATCATAAATCTACCCTCTGATTTTTCTTACTGTGTGATTCATGCTTTCTATCTGCCTTTCTACCACAGCCTCTAAAACTTCAACAGCCGGCTTATGGATTAACAGTAACATCTTCTTTTCTGCCAAACCCTCCTATAAAAATGCTCGCTTGTCTGATACAGTGATTCAGCTATTATCACTTGAATATCGAAACCTAGCCAACTCCCTACCTTGGAGGAATGCCAGTCTGTGGTATATACACTCAGTTTTTGGATCCCGTAAGCCTGTATAACCTATGTACCCTTTTCTGAGCACAAGCTTCAAGTGTCTGAGTTCACATATCAACTTAGACAACTGATGGGTGAGCAAACTCAAGCCCGACCTCCTGCCAGCCAAATAAATTCTTCCTTCACAAGCAGGGTTCAAAGCAAAGCCAGTCCTACACCGCAGGTGATTTTCCCCATCTGAAGAAGCAGTCTAGAGAGTGAGCCAAATTCTAACTATGAGTAGCCAGGAAAGTTGATCTTAAATGTGAGCTTAAATCTGAATTAACTTGATGGAAGTGTCTATTGAGTCCCTAAATCCCTTCTGTTGAACTAGACCTATGCCACACTCAAGAGGACTTCTCTCTAAAGCATGCTCTCAGTTGTGAACAGCAAGTCCGGCCACTTTACCATTGAGCTTAAGACTCCACAGCTCTGCTTTCCTCAATGCCCTTTGCAGTCCCCCAGCTGTTTATTCATTCTGTCTCAGCTTTTGCATTACTGTGGTTGCTCCTACTCTGTCACCGTTCTGGGTAAGAAGAATTCTACAGAAACAGAGACTTGCAGGTAATAAAGTGGGGTAAATGAAAGCAGGAGGCAACCTGAGGTTTAAAAAACATCCACACAAACATGTCAAAGAAAAATATGTTTGTTCTACATAAACACACAGTGACACAATGTGAGTTACCTTAGGAACTGCCTAGATGGTGCTGTGTGGTGGCTAGCTGGCTGTGTGTTGCTGTATCTGCTCAACTCTTGTTCCTGAAAATGTCTTGGAGCAGAAAGCTCTTAGTAAAATTGTGTCGCCTCTCATTCTGCATTACTTATCTGTGCTACCAAACAATTAATTACATCTAATTTTAAGTATCGATCACACCGCTGATTAACACTTTCATTGAGGTCAGTGTAATGTCCTGCAATTACTAAAAAAATGTTCATTTTCTCTCCTGAAAAAAGGGCTAGCCTAAAATTACTGATCTGTGACTTCATGAAACCCACTGGTTTCAAGACCTAGCAGAGATTCAGTCCAGAGGACTGTGTGCGCTGATTTTTTAGCCCAGCCAACTTGCAATAAAAAGGAATATTGTCAGGCAAATTCATATAGAGGTGGGGCTAGATCTGCAAAGCAATTTGACAAATGCTAAATGTTGCAAATATTCCAATACCTAACTTTTAAACACTGTGTTACAAAGTTATGCAGCCTGGCTTGTCTTGCTTGCATAGAGAGAATTTGGCACCTATGAATAGGATTCACAGAAGCCAACAAGCTAAGCACAGAGCTGCTGAAACAAGTGCTGACAGCAAGAAGGATTTGGACTGCGCCACTCAAACCCCAGGTAATTCTATCTGGTCTGGTTTCCTGACCCTTCTGGAGATAAAGATCTAAGCAAGGTGCGTTTACACACTTACTTATGGCATAAAATTTAGGTGCAATTATAAATTCAGTAGCTCAAAGTTAGGTGCCTAGTAAATCCAGGCACTTTCAGGGCTGGGAAGCACCTGAGCTTTAAGTTTTAAGAATCTCAGTCTATGTCCCTTTTGAAGTTAGTCTCAATTATATCCACAAACAAGCTCCTGAAGTCTGCCCTAATTCAAAACCCAGAGAATACAGTGGAGTTCTTTAAACCCAACCACTGCTTTATTATTCAAGCAAAAATAGTGCTTAAAATATCTAACATAATATATACATTTTAATAATTTATAATGTGCATTTGTGGTTTCTTTAGCCAAACTTTTTACAGCATTTGGGTATGTAACCATTCCTTGGGAGATTTTTCTACTGGTAAATGTTTCATATATCAGGAAATCTTAAAATGAATTCAATTTTCATCTCTACCATAGTGGTCTCTACCATGTGTCCACCATTAAAAATAAAGAGAAGAGAATTCATCCCAGTAATATATTGGTAGGGCATAGCCTCAGGCTAAGACACTTCTAAAGTCTTGAAGAGGGTAGACAATTATTGATCTAAGGTGGTCAAATTTAGTGAATCTTAGTTGTTTTTCTGGAAAAAAAAACTTTTTTCCTCCAAACACAGCTGCTTTCATTAGCCTCTTCTTTGCATAGCAATTTGACTCGTCATTACTGATTTCTCCTTTAAAAAATTTAGGTTTTATTTCCTTATCTCTAGTCATGTCCACAGCTGGACACACACACACACACACGCGCACATATATATGTAAAACACAGTGCTGTTATCCTTGATATAGGTTAATTTGACATATTAAATGGGGTTTCTAGGGTTTTAAAAATATTTTACCTGCATCTAGTGTGCTTTATATATTAAAAAACCCAACGACTAAGAAACATTACCTTCAGTATTTAGAACCAGTAAAATATTCAAATTGTGCAGGACTTGAAGACAGCTATACTGGAACAGTTAAGAGGTAACTACTGAAGCCAGTATGAGTTGCAAGTATCCAATGGGCTTCATTAGGCAAGGCACTTGCAAGACATGGATATACCATTTATGAGGCAGGGTGACAGTGGCAAGATACCAGAAATGAATTGTATCTTCTTTAACATAATCATATATATAGGTATGAATAATTCATTCCACATTGTTGCAACTGGATGGAGCTTCAGTCCGTCTAAAATCTCCGTATTTGTTAACATTATGTCATTTTACAATTTGAATAAGAGATTTCAAACATTTCTGCTAAATATGACCAGGCAGATCATAATGAGTTTATACCATTGACATGCAAAATCCACTGGTTTCAGTGTACATGTGCATGAGCGAATCTGTGTGGCAGATTTCTCATAGTTCACCAATCTCCTTTTGAGTCTGTGAGAAGCCAAAATTCAGTTTGAAACTTTGACTTTTCTCAGATCCATTGTAAAACCACTGATTTAGAAATGATTCATGCTGAGAATGGCCAGTTCTGAGTTGTGAAAGTCTGTCTTCGGGTAAAAATTATGTTGGAAATCAGAGACAGAAAAAAAAATACCATGAAAAATTTGCATGTATCTTTAGTGGTTTTTCCAACATGTGTGAAACCCCAATCAGTTTAGTTTTGGTTTTCACTACCAAAAGAAAAAAGAAAAAAAAAAAAGGAGTTAAAGACATCGTACAATTTCATTTTAAAACTGAAGCAAAAAGTTTATAATAAATTAACAAACACTTTGTAAAGCCTCTTTTTATTTTCTTTCCAGATGTACACATCCCATATTATTGTAGCTGTTTCGAATCTGTCCAGAGAAGCAACTGCATATTGCTGATATGTTGATATAAAAGTTTTGAAGAAAACTTCAACACAGCAGGTCACTACTGGTACCAGCCCAACTGCAGCATCATAACGCTGATGTTTGCAGGCACATGAAACCTGAAGCACCACTGGTTTGTAGAAACCAGTACCATCAGACACAACCACACGGTCAAGGCTTCATTTGGAGATTTTACATAACCTCTGTGCCACATGTCACCAGGCTTCATAAGCCACCAAAAGCTTCCTTGCATGCTCTAACAAACTTGTAGCCAAACACCAGTTTACGGAAGTGTAAAGTCCTGCAAGAAGAGGTCAGGAGAAGCTCTCTCCAATAGCAGATTGCTGAGGTTTACTAAATCACCCCGGTGATCCTAGCAAGCAAATCATAACCAAACTTCAGAGAAAGGCAAAAGAAAGGCTACATATTCCTGCCAACCTGACTGTGCTGTGGGAGGGAGGGAGAGGGGACAAGTTCTGCCTAGGAAGGGAGGAAGCAAGGTCCTCGTCCCTTTGAGAAACCAGTAGAAACTCTGACATACGGTATGTCTGCAATATGAGGAAGATGCACACAAACTGCAGTTCAGTCTTATGTCAGTCTCCCTCAGTTACAACACCACAGTGGATATCCAAAAACTTGTATAGCAGTTTCCCTTTTCCGGAAATTCACCTGTTTAAGCACACAAACTCTTCCATCAGTTATCATATTCAAGCAATTTGGGTTCTTTACATTGCTATTATATGGAAAAAAAACCTCCAAGAGTAGTGAGAAACCTTCTGCTAATATCCACCCTATATTTATTCATGATAATTTTAGAACCATTGCTCTTATGCCACTATTACCTTCTCAGTTAAATAGCTGTTCTTTGTCTTTAACACTTACTCCTGAATATATTTCTGAAGAATCATCCTATCCCCTCTCAACCTTTGTTTGTCTAGGCTTAACAAACCATCTCATTTAATCTCTCTTCATGAGATTAATTCTCCATTCCTATAAGCATACTAGTAGTCTTTCTCTGCTTCTGTTTTAAGGTCATCTTTCATGAACACAAGTGACCAGAACTTTATGTAAATTAAACGAGACCTTGTCAATGCTTTGAACAATGAAATAACATGAAAATGTCTTAGACGATAGCGCATCTTACAATTATAATAGACTTTACAATTACAATAGACTTTCAAAGTTGCTCTGCATGGCAACTGATAGTCATCATCCAGGAAAACTAGTATGTCCATATTTCTTTTCTACTATCTTCAACTGATAAATACATATTATATTCAAGAAAAAAATCTAATTACTGGTCCTTAAATCCCTGGCTTTGCAATCTGTGCTATTAAATTTCATCTTACCTCATCACTCGCATCAACAAAATCATCTGGTTCTCCTTGCCTGATGATCCAATCCTTTGTTAAGGTGATGCTTCCCCATTTTATATTATCTGTACATCTCATAAATACATATGTAATTGTTACTTTTATATCTCCTATATCACTAATGAATATGTTAAATGGTATCATTCTCGAGACCAACCATGAAAACATTTGTGACAGTCTCTCCTTTTGGCAGTTCCTTATTCTTCTGACAGTTCTCCTGTAAAAGTAATTACTACCTTCAAGAATAAAGTTCAATTCATTGTCATTGTCTAAGAAATCTATTATCTAATTTAAAAAGATACTGTGTTTATCTAATATGATCTACCTTTGTGAAACCAATGTTGTAATTAACCTGTATTCAATTTCTCTTCATGTTCTTTCCCTTAAAATCTGTTCTAAGACTGTGTACTGCTGAAATCCTGTTTACAAGTCTGTAGTTGCCTGGATCACCTTTTTGCTTCATTTTTTAGGTATAGATACTATATTGTCTGTTCTAAATCTTTGCATAGGACTTGTAAATACACATATTAAAAAATTCTTGATACTAGACTTGTAGATGCTGTCAGTATAAAGACTGGACTTGTCCAAATTCCCTGATTCTGAAGTATAGAAACCTAATTTTTGCTTTTGCTTGGATATAGTTTCTATTGCTCTATCCTCATTTTCTTTAGTTACCTTTTGTTGGTGTAGACTGAAATTGTTCAAAATAATCATGCAGCTCTGGAAACTCTTCAACTTCAGAAGGCTTTTGGAATGTATCATTGAATTTGTTGTATTTAATAGAGTAGTGAAAAAACTTCACATCACTAAACTTCATGCTGCTCTTGCAGAAAGAGGTTGGGAAACTTGAAAACCTTAGAACCATCACTTAAGAAGGCAAGAAAAAATTTAACCTCCAGAACTGTGTCTATTGTAATACAGAGACTTACAAACATGAAAAAAATTCAAATGACGGAACACCTGCTGATCTGCATGGCCTTAGAGGAACCATCATATGACAAGTATTTAGGCAGGGCAACAGCTTGAACGTGTAACTGAATTTGGAAAGAAAAAACAGTTGTGGTGGATAGGCATGGAGAAGAGAAGTGGTCTATCATTATCCTCTTTAGTCATCACCTTTACTGACAAGTGATACAAAATATTTACTCAATACTTGATCCAGTCCTTGGTTAGCCTTACCTTGACACCCCACCGTCAGTGTCTAGAAGAACCAGTTCCTCCCAGTTTTGTTTATATGATTAACAAACTTCAGCCATTTATTTTCTGCACTAATTCAGAAAGACTTGAGAACAATTTAATTTGATTTCTGTGGAGGCTGATATTTTGAAGACGAACAAACATCTTAAAAAGCAAAGAGTTTACAAACAGTAAACTCTTTGTTCATCCCAAGAATTCTATACTCTTCTCTCCAGTTTTTCCACTTATCTTTAACAACATCATGGCCCGTTTGAATTAAAATAATTCCATGCCTGATAATGATTCTCAGTATTCAAATTCTCAAGCCCTGAATCCAACTCCTCAATCTATTAACTAACCTTCCTATGTATCCCAAACTAGCCTTTCTAAAATCCCAAGCTTTAATTACAGCCTTTATTATTGTAGTAGTTAGGCATCTCACAACCACTGATAAATCTACCTTTTGAATTCCTCTGTAACAGAGGAAAATACTATCACTGTTTTACAGGAAGAAAATAAGGTGAAGCAAGTTGTTTGCCTACAGGATCCATGGCTGAAGTAAAAACCAAACCCCATTCCTAAAAGCATCATACATGTGATATTTCTCATTCAACTTTGATGTGAATATGGGATAAAGGTATGCAGTGGGCACAACAGTAGTCACCTAAATACAAAATATAAACCTTAACCTACTAAGTTTCTCTTAATTGTACCCCACCCATTAGTTCAAGGTACATTTTTTTATTGATTCTCTGCACCTCTTTAACACATATCATTTTTACCTGCTTACGCAATCTGGAGCAACTTGAGACTTCAGGGTGTATGCTAAGTGCTTCAAAAAGCACGTATGTTCAAATCAGAATGTGGTATAAATGAAAGCATGCTGATACAGTTGCTGATGTATTTTGTTTCTGTCTCTCTTTATTGCATAATATCAGTGCTTGGGCTCCCCTCAGTTCTTTGGAAGGTATAGTCCCTTGGGGCCATGGAGATAACAGCAAACCCAAGCCACCTGGAGACAGTATTTAGGAGATGATTAACTCAACAGTGAATCAGAATGTTTGAAACAGAAACGAGAAAACAGCAGGAAATAACTCGCACTGTATGGCTGGGAAACTGGAGTGAAATCCTGGCCCTATCAAAGTTAATGCTTAATGCAGAAATTCATTCTTGATATTTATGATCTTTCCTGAACAGTTCTAATATCATTTATTTCATTTATGACAAAGTTTGAGATGAGAAAATGATATGGGACAATGTATCAGTTAACATAATAGTCATGCACATACCTGTTTGCTTCTGTGTACTTGTGTTTGTTGGAAATTTATAAAGATTCTTTCCTGTGATAATAGGAATAAGAAACCTGTAGAAACTTACCTCTTCTTCCTTTAATGCTGACTCGAGTTTTTTTTCTTGGAATAGCTACACAAATTGAACAACCGAGGTGGGAGAACAATGAAATTACTCATTGTGGCTTTATTTATTGCAAAAGCACCAAACAAGAAATCAGTGTCCATCAAGTCTTAATATCTGTTGCTAGGAGAATAAATTAGGAGAAGCTTACAGCAGTCAAACTCCGAGGATGTTCCCCTGGTGTGGACACAGAGAGCACGCTCACTGGAATCCACCTGGCTTCATCAGAGCTGGCAATCTTCCATATCCCATCAGGGAGTCATCCAGATCCGGGTTTCTGGTATTTGAGCTGAGGAGGGGGCAGAGATGGGGTGGAAGGTCAGAGTCTGAATGGGCTCATGAATCATGGCTAAATATTCTCAATGGGTGCCAACTTTTAAGAGCCCTGAAGAGCCTCCATGGACAACACCCATGGAGCTGGAGTGTCCACTGAGCAAACACCCAGATAATTTTTGGTTTGTGTGTTTGCAATATTTTCTTATCTGTGTTTGATCTTATTCATGCTAGCAAAGTTATGTATTTAAAGGAGACCTGAGATTGGGGCGGGGAAAGGGGAGGTGTGTCTTTGGATTTTTTTGGAAGAGACAAATACTTAACATTGCTAGGAAGAGGTCTATATGGGGGAGGAGCACAAGAGCAAGTAACATAGGACCTTTTACTATTCCCTATTGTCATCTTGATGATATGAGCTTTGTCAAGCCCGAAGTCAAGAACCCATCAGGCTCCCTCTGAGCACAGCCTTAAATTGAAGCACAATTATGCTTCACTGTAAAGTCACTGGGACTACTCGTGATGATCCACATAAATTAGGCATGTGTCTAAATGCGATGTGGGACTATGAAAATTCCATTTAGAAAACACCAAGAGGTTTTGGAGGATGTTAATAAGTGAAATCTTTCCTTTTTTTTTTTTTTAATTTATTTTATTTTTTTAATGAAGTCACTGTGCTACTTTTGTAACATTAATAAAGCCTTCTGGATTGGAGGTCTCTGGCAAAACTGGGGGGGAATGCTTCAAGGCAGCAGCATAGTAGGTAATGTCAAATTAAAAATAAACAAACAAAACCCTCCAGTAAATAAAAACATAGCAAACCAAACCACAGTTCTCCCCATTTCAAGGGAGAATTTTTTTCTTCTTTTTTTTTTCACTGAAACTATTAAATAAATATGCTTGTATTTTACAAGTGTGCTTGCTGCAAAAAGTGCAATCTATTTGTACAGCAGAGAGAATGAAGGACTTACTGCTTAAAGGCACAAAAAGGGTGTGTAATAGGATTCTGGCATCTTCCCAGACAGCTCGCAGACAAATTCAAAGATGAACAGAGAAGTATCCTTTTTGAAGTATATTTGGCCAAGGTCTCATTCACAAACAGATAAAACCAACACATTTCTGCATGATAAGGGTCAACAGAACAGCGTATTAGTTTGAGAAGAGAACCCATCTGCAATTTTCTTATATAAAAATATACGAGGACACAACAGGAAAGCTGTCAGCATGACAGTTGGAGGATTCTGCCAAGGAGCCAGATGCTAGTGTCAGAAGAACATGTTCCACAGCTTGGCATCTGGGTTCTCTCATTGCCCTCCAAGAAGGAAGAAAAGGAGGAGTGATAAGATATGCCTAAATGAATAAAACTACAAGCAATTCCACCACCACCCCCAACATGCTCAAATCACTACTTCTTTTAGCAAATCCTCAGCTACATGTTCTCCTACATCTTTTAAATTAAAATGGAAGGTGATAAATTTAACCCACTTATGTTTTAGTATGTTTAAAAAGCATTCGCAGTTCTGAATACCTAAGTCTCACATGATTTTAACTGCTCATGTGTGTAGCTGTGCAATTTATTTTATTATTTTTTGTTCATTTTCCACAATTTTGCTACAGAATAGATTTCAAGCTCAATTTTTAGCCCACGTCATTCTTGGGGAGGGAGGATATAATACCGCATTTACGGTTGAGAGCTAAGAATATTTACAACTTTATTCTTCCTCTGAATAGTTACTAACTGAGAAAAGCTCAGAAATATCTAAGGCAAAATGTTAAGGGTCAGTTTAAGACTCAACAAGTTCGTGAAGCACCATAGGGAATCACCTCATTATGGGAAGAAAACACTGTTTTTAAGATAGCTTTGAGAAAGCCATAGTTGCCACACAGCTCCCATAACGATTCTGGTAGCAAGGCTAAAGGTGTGTTCATAGTTCCAGGTCTTCTAGTCACACCTCCTCGCTATGAGCAATTAAGCAAGCCTGAACTTTGTATCCATGTTCCTTTCCTGAGTCTATCGCCATGATGCCTGGAAGTGCCAGCCTTGACTTGATTCTCAGGTGCTGCTGGATCTCTGCCTTTCTTCTGCTGACCAGCTCCGATTAGGGAGGATGGAGCAGTCCCTTCCAGTAAGTTGACTGGATCCCATGTAAAGCTTTCAAAGTGAAAACCAAACTCCTGATGTTTTTGAGATCTGTGTGAAAAGAGACCAGAAGGCAGGGATCATGTACTTTCACCTGCCTTGCAAAATAAACTGGCTGCTCTCCTCTGAGCTGACAGAAGTTTTTAAGGTTAGACATTTCAGAATTGCAAATGGCATTCGCCCCCATACCTTACTCTGGATAGATGTGTTGTAGCCACCACTTGCACTGATCTTCTAGAGGGCATTGGACTAGTTTCCACCTAGGACTATTCCTAATTCAGACAAAACAGTAGATGATTGATCTCTCTCTGCGCTTATTTAAAAGCACTTTAAGTCACCTCCAGTACCAGTCCATTCCCAGAACGTTGAGGCAGAGGGAATGAGGCAGAAATACGGTAATTTACAAGAAGTTTAATTCCCTCTCCATGCAATAATGTCTGGCATAGTAGCTGGTATTTATTTTCAAAAGTAATGACTGAGCCCTTTCAGGTATCATTCTTCCTACCTCTCTTTCAATGCAGCACCTACAAAAAAGATGAGTGGAAATGCTTTTTCAAGTAACAGAGGGGAATTCAGAAAACAGTATTGCAAGCTCCATCCCAAGTTGTCTTGTTGTTAACAGACTGCCACAAGACTCTCTTATAATTCACTATGGGGACAGAAGGAGAAGGAAAGCAAACTATCACTGCTACTATATTACCTACTCTTTGGATGCATGATAAAATATGCACTCAGGATAAAAACTTATGGTGCTTGACCCCCAAATTAAGAAAGTGCTATCCATACAAACATTCTTTAAATTCTTTAAATTCTTTAAATTCTCTAAACAAAATTCTTTAAAATCAAAGCCTATATCTGGCAAGCGAATCTCCATATTTGTTCTGCCTAAGTGACTTCAGGAACACATTTGCTCAGCTCAGAAATAAAAAGATGATTTTAGTCACTCTCTATACTTTAAAATCCATTTGGGATCTGAAAATCAAACTGTTCTCGCTGCCTCTTCCATCAGCACTGGCAATAAAAGCGTTTGCTGTTAGAACCGCTCCGACAATGGGATGTGGGACATGAGGTGAAAGAGATCTTGGTTCAGTCTTCTACAGCCACCACTGCCTCAGCAGAGCTCGCAACACAGCAGAAAAACTTGCTTTCGATCAAGTCGGTGGATATGGTGCAAAGGCACATATGGGAAACAGACGAGGAAAAGGTCCATTTCTGCAATAACACTTTCCTATTTTAATTTAATTTTCTGGGCCAAATTTGGCTACATTACGTTCTTAGTCTTACTCATGGGATACAGAGCTGACTTTAAGTCATTTCCAAAAACATTATGTTTCCTAATCTCCTAAGTCACTCTGAAGGAAAAAATTTGAAAATTCAGATCAGCTAGAGCTGACCCCAAAATTAACATTTTCCTGCTGAAAACAGGACAAAATCTGATCCAAAAAGGAAGAAAATCTTGTCCATTGTCATGTTTGAGGGAATGGGATATATTCAAAAGATATTATCGAGTCAATTTTTTATTTTAATCTCCTTTTACGTCTCATGAAGCGAAAAAATATCTGACCTTGTCAAGCCAAGGCTGTTTAATTCTATTTTAGTTTACTGCCAGGACAGGAAAAATGCTGATCTTGACACCTCTTGGAAAGACATCAATAAAAAGAAATCTAGATCCATCAACTTTTATTATTACACAACCACTAGAACAACCTCGTGAAAGAAACATGCAGTAGAAAGATCTGTGCAAATGACAAAACAGCAAGAGGCATAAGAAGCAGTGCTCCTCTGATCAAAGTTTGGGGACATTTGTCGTCAAAATACTGAGATCCTTATAGGATTGATCTGACATGGAAAACTCTGCATGACTGTCCTGGTTTCAGCTAGGACAGAGTTAATTTTCTTCCTAGTAGCTGGTATAGTGCTGTGTTTTGGATTTAGTATGAGAATAATGTTGATAACACACTGATGTTTTAGTTGTTGCTAAGTAGTGCTTACACTAGGCAAGGACTTTTCAGCTTCCCATGCCCTGCCAGGGGCACAAGAAGCTGGGAGGGGGCACAGCCAGGACAGCTGACCCAAACTGGCCAAAGGGCTATGCCATACCATATAACATCATGCCCAGTATATAAACTGGGGGGAGTTGGCCGGGGGGCAGCAATCACTGCACAGGGACTGGCTGGACGTCGGTTGGCAGGTGGTGAGCAGTTGCATCACTTGTGGTTTTTTCCTTGGGTTTTGTTCCTCTCTCTCTCTCGTTGTTTTCCATTTCATCATTATTGTTGTTGTTGTTGTTGTTGTTGTTGTTGTTATTGTTATTATTATTATTCCTTATCATCATCATCATCATCGTCATCATTATTTTATTTTATTTCAATTATTAAACTGTTCTTATCTAAGCCCATGAGTCTTCTTACTTTTGCTCTTCAGATTCTCTCCCCCATCCCACCGGGGGGGACGGTGAGCGAGCAGCTGTGTGGCGCTTTGTTGCCGACTGAAGCTAAACCACAACAATGACCCAAAATATTAACAGAGCATCAAACAAAAGCAGATCAAAGCAGGAATGGGATGGCCTAGAGGAAGTTAATAACCAGGTATAGTTTTGCTTTCAACAAAGTATTAGGCCTATGTTTCTTGATTCCCTGCTACATCATTCTAAAAAGTTCTTCCCAAAATCACTGGGAAAAAAATCTTACCTGCAGCCTGAGCAGAACACTGAGGGACAGTGGAAGCATCACGGTGGTGCTGGTGGACATGAAACACTGCTCTAGGGAATTAGGTTAGCTGGACTGTGGAGTCCAGGTACATTAAAGGGCACAGGCAAGAGGTCTGATTCCAGGGTAAAGTGCTAGAGTTGCAGACTAGGAATCTCCCCAGTCCAGACCCAGTGAGCAAAGAGGTCCTAAGATACCAAGCAGTGCCCATAAAGGGATACAGTATCCCTAAGCTGGGATATTTTGCACTCTGAGGTCTGATGCAGGAATGAAAGCATTCTGAAACAGCCTAAAATGATGTTTTTCTCAAGACCTGCTGTGCTGAAACAAAAGTCAGAAGTGCTGAAAATCTCGTAAGACTTCCAAACCACTCCAAAGAGTTCTGCTGACATACAATGTCGTTCACGGCAGTAGACCACCCCAGCTTTTCCGGCGCTTCACTCAAATTTCAAAATCTTCCCAAGGTCTGTCCACGACATCCATGATTTATTTGTTTCTACCTGCAGCAGCATTGTATATTTTATGTGATAAATTATGGGGAAATCCATTCAAAAAGGAAAGTTTTAAATCCAAGTGCAGAGTTTCTTTGTTAGTTTCAAACTGCCAAGAAATGAGCAAGGAGAAAGAGGGAGTAGGAGTGCTGTGCCTGCTTCGTGTTTTTTATGCCACTTTGATTCATGAGAGGCAAACTTCAGTGTATGTTTAAAGTCTTTAGAGATTTATATTATTAACGAAACAAGGATTTTTACAATCAGTGAACATTTGTTTAGTTTCCCCCTCGCCTCCTCCCTCCCTACCCGACCCCCCAACCAGCACACACAATTTTAGGAGAATATTTTGTTGGCTATAATTAAACTATGTGTGTTAATTAGGATTAGATTTTAAATGCACTGCTTGGGAAGTAGAAAAAATACAGGATCTGAATGAGCCCAAATTGAGATGACACTTGAATTTTCACAGATGTTTCCATAATCCTAATTTCAAATTGATTGTACTTCCTGAACAGTGAGAAGCCATTTTCAGTTATTTATTCAGATATGAACTACTTTTTCAGTGGGTGGAAAATACCCAGTCTAAGTTAACTCCTTAAAATAAATGGATACCAAAGAAGATTTTGACTAGCAGTAAGTAAGTGGTTCCACAAAACTGAAGAGTATCCGTATCGGAAGGAAGACATCTCTAAGGATGTGCAGAATCTCTGGTTCATAAAGATTATTGCTGTTGCTGTTGGAGGACACAGTAGGTTGATCCATTGTACCAGTATCTGCCACCATATATTTACACTCCTGTGCTCACAGTGGAGATCTGTAGAATCTATCATACAAAGCCAATGCAACCTGGCTCTGCACCAAGAAAACCTAAATTATTCATCATGAAACCAAGTAGAGCCTGAGGGCTACTTTGACTTGATGGCAGCTGGCAATGGCCCCAAGGGACTAAAATAGCAGCCATTAACCCATGTGCTCAGTTGGTATTTTTTCCTTCTCTTTTATCACAATCTCTAAACCAATGTCAGGGATGGTTGGCATCTCATTCTCTACAGACACAATCTCCTCTTGCCTGGCGTCTGCTAGAGTCTACTGGAGGAATGGCATGGCACAAGAATGGCATGCTACGTGACCAAATTCAGCACAACTACTTCATTCACAACAGTACTATTGGCCTGGTAACGCTGGACCCAGATTTACAAACTGGCTGCAGAAAGGGGCTTATCACTATTATTAATGTATGTCCTTCTGGTCTGACCAAGCCTTAGAATTCTTGCTGAAGGAATTCATGTAATTTAGAGCCCAATCCGACCTGATTTGGGAATAGTCCTAAATGATGTAACTTATAGTTTGTTCCTGGCCACATCTGTGGTACAGAATGTTCCAAAAACATCAGAAAGGATATGTCTGAGCAAGTTATTCATTTTCTTTCTAAAATTTTCTAACAGAATTAATAACTTTTAGCAGTAAGTTGGGCTGGGCTTGTGCAGACAGTTTTCATACAAGCTTCTCCACACTGCTGTGCCAGTGATCTGTAACATAACACTAACTGAAAATTAATCTCTCTTCACAAAAAAAAAAAAATCTATTCCTTTTTCTCCTGTTGAAATCTTTATTCCAATTTTATTCTCCCACTTCATCACCCATTATACAGCAATGCTGGATCTAATGTGAATAACTGGGATGAATTCCACCAACTTGTGAATATGGAACATGATAATGGAATAGTATAACTTTGACTCTGGCACAAGTACTTACTCTTACATGTGGTGTATTTATGTTTCTATACTATACTAACTATGAGCATTTTCTTACAAATTTAAGTCATGCCATTCTGATTTTACACTCAGGGTACATAAACATAGACTAGGGAAGCTCTGAGTAATGACAAGAGCCGAAGATGGGGCATTGGAACCACATTCTACAAATAACATACTGCACAAAAATACCGACTATTTTCAATAAGAAAGGACAGAAGGAAAGTCCTGTGTAGATCAGCTGGCCCTTAAGGAAACAATTTTACTTCTGGAGCAAAATCAAGTGGACCTAATATGAGTCATAGATCCATACTGCCTTTGGGTTTGCATTTGCAGAGCCAAGCAGCTTGAGTCAGTTGCATCCATATTGCCTTCAAGGCAAACCAGCCCTAAGTCTGTACCTGAATTGCCTGGGCAATTTTTGCCTCTCTCCTGACTCAAATCAGACTGAGAGGCAAAAGTAGATGCTGGGAACAGGCAATGAATTCAGCATCGAGTATTAGTCTGAACCCCAGGTTAATGTAAAGCCAGACTGTAGCACCTGTTGTAGGGTTGCAAATCAGGACCCTGTAAAATAGGCATATACTTAGTAATAGCAAGTAGCTGCAATAAAAAATAACGTGGATATATTTTTTTGTCAATCTCATAGCTTCTTCTTATCATTAAGAACACAGGCAGCTTTTCCCAGTTTGCCTAGGACCAATCATTCAACCTAGAATAATGAAGACAAGAAACTCTTTAGCAAATGTCATCATCCTCTGTTCACCACCATCAGCAAAAATGACACCTTTGACTCCCATACAATTGATTAAAGTTTAAGTCCATAAAAGCTGCCCGCACGTCACATTTAGTGTTACTTATTTCATTAAATGTCAGATTAACTGGTAATTAGCTCAATAGAATTACTTAATATTATTACTTCATATAAAATGCTCCATAACTTTTCTGCACATCAAAGCATGTGATTTACACCAAAATCATTACATGTCAATACTTTGGTGCATCAGTGTAAAATCAAGATGCCATACAGCGTATTCAGCTAAAATGAAATCCCTTTCGTTGATTCTTCCTCTTCTGGTTTTCTGTGTATGCACTTCAATATTTCTGAGAATTTTAGGCTAACCGTATCTGTGGTCTGAACACTGCCTAAAATAGACATCTTCAGATGCAGTTCTAGCAATACAAGCAGTAATAACAACAAAATACCTTTCAGTGCTCTTATAATTGTAAACAGAAAGGCTCTATCCTGCCTTACGCAGCCAACCTATATTGACTGCAGTGGGAGTTACATGAAACCGAGGTCAGAATTTGGTCTACAGTTAAGGAAGTAGTGCCAGCAAACTGTTTCCACTGAAAAGTCAAAACAAGTTTATCAACTAAACAAAGTGGATTTCCTGAAAACGACAACAGGTATAGGTGTAATTTCAAGAGCAACTTGAGGGTTTCACCAGGCCTCTCTTTTTTCTCTCTCTCTCTCTTTTGAGAAACAACTCGTTTTATCAGAAACTGCATGTGTGTGCTTGTATGTGTGAACATATAGTCACTACAGAAGTGAAGTGGTAACCAACCTGAGGTTTTTCTCTTTTGCTTCCTGGCTGTGTAAGCCTTTTTTTCTTTTGTTACTGTAATTATGAAATTATGGGAGGGAGCGGTATGTTGACCATCATACACAGGATTGTTACCGCAAAACTTTATCTGTAGCTTTTCACATATGTGAGCACATATAACTATAAATGCTCAGTACACATATGCACACACAGATTATAGTGCTGTGGTGTGTCTGCATGCGTGTGTATGCCCCCACACACACAGAGCAAAATGCACACATACTTATAAACATATTGTGATATAGCTGTGGTAACTAACTGCAAATAGCTTGATATAGTTGTACAGCTATTTGCGGTAGGCTGTATTCAATAATATTCCATAAACACATGGCAAAAGCAAAAAAAAAAATAAAAAATTACACACATGGGTCTGTTAGTGGCTTTATCAGAAAATACAGTCCAGTATTTGATAGGTAAAGACTGTAAATACTCTAAAAATGCAAACTTTATAAAGTATTTTTAAATTTTTTGTTGAAAGATGGTCTATATTGTGAAGCATTGGTATTGCTTCTAACCTCTTCATTTACTGAGCCACCTCTGAGGTTAAAAAATACTCAACCCATCCCTTAAATGACAAGTTCATATCCGTTATTGTTTAACAACACAGTAAAATGCATACTTACATTGTAGATTAACCTAACAGATTGATACCTCAAAGGAAGGTTGTTGGTTGGTCTGTCATGTCTATGTCTGCCTGACAAACAGTTCCAGGAAGGTTATTTGTATTTAACAGACCTTACTGAGAAGTTGTTCTTGGTGCCATAAATTTCTTCTTTTAGAAAAAGTAGATTTTTTTTTTCTAAAATTAACAAATCAGGAAGTTGCTGACTTTCCGGAAACTTCAGTTGAAAATAATAAATCCACAAAAAGAAAAACAGTAGTTTAGTTTGAAAAAAATGTCCGGTTTCACAGAAAAGGAAGTTTTGACAGATACTGCACTTTTGAAGCGAAGGTAAAGTCACAATCTAACACCTGACCTAAATACCTTGCTGCCATATTGAAGTGTCTTGGAGGAACAAGTCCCCCTGATAGCTTGCATAATTTCACAAAGAGTGACAAGATGGGAGAATCTGAACTTGAATCCTTATCATTGGCTTCTTGGAGCACCAGCAAAACTACTCTTCAGCACCCAGCTCTGCTCCTCCTCCTGTTCCCTGGTCCACCCTCTGCCCCCCAGCCCTTCCTTCCCCGTCCACCTCTCCTGCCTCGGAAAGCTGAGCAGCATCCGCTCCCTAAGGTTGCTAGATACACAAAGATACCTGAGTCAGTTTTATCCCTGGGACTACATGGCAGAACCACGTTGTCAAATCTACCAGATAAAACTGCTGTTTGGCTTTGTCAAGGAAAATCAGGGAGTGCTGAAACTTTGCCATGTGTCTCCTTTTCTCCAGAGCCAGACTACGCACGAGCGCTGCAGGGGGTGTGTTAGCGTCTGCCATGTGGTACCCTCTCTTGTTCAGAGTCCTCTTCATTTGTCGGTCCCAACATTGTGGGGGGATAGTTAAGTTTGCAGCACGCACTTTTAATTGCCTGGCTTCGGTCAGCTGAAGTCAGATTCTTAAAGTTAACCATGGTTTCCTGGAAAAATGTAGCATTAATTTTAAATGCAAATTATTGAAATGTACAACTAGTAATTCATATTTTCTAATTAATAAATATTCTGTGCATGATGCATTAGTAACGCTATTAAATATTTATCTATAGATGGAGATACTGTGAATTATAATAAACTGTAAAAGGGTTCTATTGGCTTTTTTTAAAGATAAATAAAATTGAAATTGTGATCGATATAATGAATACATGATGTTAAAATTCCTCTTGCCTCACAAAACCATATCTGTTGATGTGTTTTATGAACAAATCTCATAAAAATGTTAGCAATATTTAAAAACAAAATATGTTAAATAAAAATAAAATCTACTATGGAAAGTAAATTTAAATATTTAATGATATAATTAAGTCTTATTAATGTAATGTTCTTTATTTTTTCAGATTAAAAATTCACAAGAATTGTCATCCTCTTTCATCTTAATCAGATGGTATGTTTGTCATAATTATTTGTTATGTATTTTCATTAACATTTGATGAATATTAACTTTGCGAAATAGAACAATCTTGTTCCTGAACAAATCAGCTGGAGCAATGTAAGGCCAAGTACCCTGTGCCTTTGCTGCAGCGCAGCTGAGGAGGCAGCAGAACAACAGCAGGATTCTCACCAGCTTCGAGGACTTTTGCATCTGGTCCATTGCCAGGTGCTCCTTCATGCACGAAGATGAGTATGGTAAGTTTCGGTCCTCGCGTCCAATTTGCATTTCTGGTCATCTGGGTCAGGCTCTCACCTATGGCAAACTGATGTAGCTTCACAATTACCCCAGTTCAGAGAGGGTGAAACTCCAGGAAACCTCTCCTCCGTCATCCTCTCCTGTTGCTGCCTCTCTCTGTGTGCCTCTTCAGACTCCAGCTCACCGTCGAGCCGGTACTCGCAGCTCCAACTAGCGCAGGACAGGTTCAGCAGAAGCTACGTGGGACCTTCAAAAAGGCTTCAGGCCTAACTTTCCCCTGCTTTCCAAGTCCACTAAGCATTACTCCCCTGGAAAATGATTACGTACAGTCAGCGTCCAGGCCCTGAGCTGCATACGCTGCCCATGCAGTAGCGGGGATGGCCACAGGTGGCAAAGGCAGTGGAAAATGAGATCCTCTCTCCTGAGGGCCCTATTTGCCTTCTGGGTCTTTTATCTTGTGCCCTCGTGTCATTGGGACCACAAGTCGAGTAACACACCACTCACCATGGGAAGGGTTTTGACGAAACGGTGGCCTTTTGCGTTATTTCAATACGTTATTTTTAACATAGTTCCGAAACATTTACATATATGCATACAAGCTTGTTACTTACCCTAGCAAGGCCACTGTTATATCACCCCATGACTGCTAACAGGCATCTCTAAGACAGCATAAAAATATTTTGAGTTGAATAAAGAGAAAGCTAAAATATTATCAGAGACTGGGAGCATAGACAGCCAGTCCTACATTCCACCAATATTGTTTACACAAAACCCTGGCATCAGATCATTTTTAAAGACTTGATTTTGTCTCCTTTTTAATTATGAAGGATAAAATAAAATTGAGTGTCTGAAAGGAATAAATAGATAATGAAGTATCAGGAATTTTTTATATAGAAGCTCCTTATTAAAATGACTGTTTCCTTCAACTGCTTAATTTAATTTCCCTAAAGCAGGTTTTTACTTGTTCTGCTCAAACTAATGTACAGGTATCAGATGTGTTAATATGACACCTCATGGGTCACACCCTGAGCTTGAAGAACCACTTTAACCTCTTCATTGCCCTGTGGACATAGCCTGCGTCTCCTCCCATGGGGCTGCTTACCCTGACCTACAGAGGTGTGACTTGATGTAAAAGGATGCATCAGCAATCAGGAGGCATCACAGGGTTCCTCTGTCCTCTTTTCCCTCTGCACCACTCCACGGAATACTTCTTCACAGCTCTGACCACTGTCATAAGCAAGGGAGGCGATCACGGTTATCTTTGTCAGGCCCAGACTAAAGCATGACTTCATTATCTGTTGCCACTGGTTTGTGTGGTGTCCATTGAAGCTAATGGAGATTAGGCATTGCACAAGAACTTTTTAAAGATGGAGAAAATGCTCATTTCCCCTTCAACAAACCTCTCTCTGCCAGACACATATACTATGCAAGTATTCACAATCTTTTCAAGAACTCACCAAGCACTGAAATGATCTGTATCCTAGTGAAAGAGCCAGTTTTCTGAGGACTTGTTTTACAGTACGATTAGGGCTGGAAACAAGTTTTATCTGAAGACTTGGAAAAAAACAGAAGCAGAGGCAACAGGGAGTCAGAGACAGGGGGGTGACTGGGGTTACAGATGGAACAGCTATTAGAAAGCACAGGCAAGGGGGCAAGCAGCAGAGAGGAAGCAGGTGGGGGACCAGGACAGGGTACATAATGTTGGAGAAGTAGCAGACTGTGAAAGGATCAGAGGCAGGGAAGCTAAAGCAGGAGGAGAGATGCTCCTGTAAACTTTTCATGTTATCCACGTGGCCGCCCGTGCAGCTGACTCACAGGACAAAGGGAAGCGGCGATTTACAGGTAAACCTCAGGAGAAAACAGTAATACTCTTGTTATCTTAATAGCCACTTTACGGTAAAAATATCTTCACTGGCCTCCTTCCATTTATGAATTTTGTGTACTATACAGGCATTCATGAGCAGAGACAATAAACTGACTTTCTTTCCCTTTACATTCATTTGGAGACATCTATCCACTGTGTACTATTTTGAGCGAGCAGGTAAGGGTCAAGGGACTAGAGTTCAACTCCAAGTTTGAGCCACTGGCTCACTATGTGACCTGGAACAAGAAAACCAGGGAGGCAGCAAACTCCCCTCACTTCCCCAGCATTACCTTGTTGTGCCTCGGTGCCTCTTGCTGTTTAACGGGAACAGGAAGCATTTGGTGGGATGTTCTCAGACCAAGGAGGGAAAGATGCTTAAACTACGAAAGGTTAATCGTCTTTCTGTTTATTATATGTAGGTGCAATGACTTCACAGGCAAGTTTGAGCATTTTTTGCCATTAGGTTCAGAAACAGTCTTTTGACTCAGCAGACCTCTGAAGATAGCAGCTGGTAATTTTGTGTGGACAGAGCATGCACCTGCCAGGGGTGGGATCACAGATCTCTCTCTGTAGTTGTTGAATTTCAGCAGTAATTGCCTTTTCCATTTCACCTTCTCTTTGAAAACTTGCAGGTTTTATTAACATAAAAAAGCCTTAGGAAATTTTGTGGGCTGTATTTTATGGAGAATTCTGACACAAGATAAGGATCTCTTCCAGCAGTTAACACCTTCTCAGAGTCTGTTGAGACACATGAACAAAAGAAGCAATCCTCACAATGGCTGAATCCTTCATAATCACTGTAACCCAAAACCAAAACAGTAAAACAGATCTATAGGTAACTAAATGCTTGGGATTCTGTGGCCTTTAGTTAAGGAATCCTTGTGTTTTAATCAAAACCTTACTCTCAGGTAAACATGTCAAATCTCCAATGTATTGCTTTAAGCCTTCAGTAGAATTGAGTGGAAGGGAATTTTTTTATTTTCCAACTCCTATCACACCCTCAAGATGAGTTTCAAAACCAGAAAGAGCCACAAAGATAGCGGAAGAACGAGCTGTGGAGCACCCTCACACTGAGTATCGATTCCTTGGCTTTCCTGTTCAGAAGACATAAGGGGGGATAGAGGGAGAGAAGAGGAAAGAGTCCACTTTTTCAATGATGTAGGCTTGTTCTTATACCTGCGTTGTTGACTCATCCAAACTCGCTCTGAACCAAATGTAGCCTGGAACCCTAAGCCAGCCCTTATTTAGGGTAAGCCTGGTGCTGCCCCTGAAGCTTCACCATGAAATTTTGTTTATAAGGGAGGGGGATTAGGAAGAGACCTCTCCATTTCTTCTTCCTCCTAGTGTACAGATTCTGTAAAGAGCAGTTACACTTTCCTTCGGCTTTTGTCCTTAAAAGAAAATTAAAAAATACGACAGAAAATAGGCTGGCTATTCCTACGGGCTGTTTAGCAAAGCTGGCCAGCAGCAGAAGAGAAATATACAGCGCTGTCCCTTTTCCCAGTGAACGTGAGGACTCAGAGGAAATGTCTCCTGGAGGTTTTTATAGTATTGCAGCTCCAATGTACCTCCAACAAGGCAACAAGATATAATCTAATCTACAGTGGACGATCAGTGAGAGAAAACGACAAGACTAAAAGAGAGGAACACAAGTATATTCCCAGGCTTCTGTTGTCCTGTTCGGTGGGTATTATTCTCCCTTTGACACCTCTTAGATCACCCATTGACATTAAAAGGAGGCATGCCCACCCACTAGTTACTAATAGAGTCCATTATACGATTATATTTCAGAGATAAATGTTATTGATTAAAGGTACAGAAGAAACAATAATCTCATTTTAGCCGAGTCATTTTGCTACCACTTCATCTGTAATTTTATTATCACTTCACCAAAAGGCAACAAAGATGCTTGAGTTAATGAAAAGCTTAAGGTGTGTCAAGCAAATTAATAAGAAAGAGAATTCCGAGGAGAACAATGCCTTTATTGAGGTGCAAAATGCCAGAGTCACAAAATTACTTAATTGCTACAGCCAGCTCGGTTTCTAGTGCCAGTAGCAGTGAAAGAGTTAATACTTGGGTGCTAATCAGACAGAGGATTTCTTTGTGACATGAAGTGCTTGTAGATAAGCAGTAATATGCCTTGTTTTACAGGTTTTCTGTAGCTGGGGCAGGGTCCCTTGCTGCACAGCGTATATTGAGAAAGATGGATACACAGAACAGGGGTAATAGCTTTCCATGTCACAGCAATATAAAACAGACGGTTTTTATAAACTGGAAACATGTTTTTAATAGTAGTTCTATACAAGAAATATCTCTGTGAAAACAATAATATAGATGGAAATTTTTTTTCCTCTTCCTAACCAGAGGTAAAAAGGAAAGCCAAGCAACCCACATAAATCTATTGTCAAGCCTCACGGGAAACCCCATAGGTGAATTATGAGTCATAATAAGAATTATTTGTTGTACTACTGTATGCAATCAATCAGCAATTCAGACATAGAAGACTTTTACCCTCTGTCTCTATCAGATAAACCCCATAACCCTTTCAGAGGACTTTAAACCAGATGTAAATTGATGTGAAGCATGAGCAGCTCCTAATACAGCCACATTCAGAGTGACGCTTCCCCTCCTTCAGGGGTTCTCAACCTTCTTCCACTCTGAATAGCAAAGCTACCAAAATAGAAAATAAAAAAAATAAAAGGTTACTCTTCCCATGCTCCCAGTTGCCCAGTCTGATACTTCCTGGACATGTGGAAAATCCTGGCAGAGGAGTGTAGAAGAAGCTGGGGGCTTATGAGAGATGTGATGTCCTAGAAAATAGTGAATGGCAAGGTTTTTCAATGAAGTGCAGCTGAGGAGAGGACACTGGTAACATGTGTGTGTGTACTCATCTCTCCTGAAGCCACATAGGCTTTCAAATGAAATATGAAGTGGGGGAAATATTTTACAGAGTGAATAGTGGAGTAAGAGTGGAAATGCAGAAGACATAAGGAAACATAATTCTTAATTTTCCCCCTACCCCTTGCTTGTCCCAGAGTCTCCCAGATATTGAACAGTCTGACCATTCAGATGTATAGACTTTTTTATGCAATGTTCCTGAATGCCAAAGTTGACACTCTGTATCTCTTCATCAAGGAGAGCATATTAGACAACAGCATCTCTGCTACTGCATATCAATTTAAATTTTTTCTCTAGAAACCCCACCACAATTTTTGTCATGATCTTCTACAGCACAGAGGAAGACCTGGAAAACACTGAAAAAGCAATTGATTCCATGAACGACAAAATCCATTAAGATTGGTTCCTTACAGGTTTGCATTTTGAGATTCTCTAAACAAAAAGTATGCTCTGTCCTAAACAGAGGGACTATTAAGACTGCTATCCGGGCTCTGATTCATAGCCTTGAGATTTCTGCATTTTGGTAAATGTGTGTGAAATTTGTCAAAGGACTCTGAACCACAGACTCAATGTCCTCCACATGTCCCCCAGGGGAGCCCAGCTGAGCACAGCAGCAATCTCACAGAGAACCTTCCCTAGTTCATCCCCAAGGGCAATTTCATAGCCCACAAATTCCACAACCGTCTGATCACATTTGCATTTTTCCAGCTTGGCAAACAGGTTATTATGGTGGAGGCATTTGAGGACAAGTTGAACATGCCAACTGTGTTGTTCCTGGGTTCCCAAAATAAATGTGGGTGTCATCCAGACATGCAGCTACATCCTAGTCTAACATCTTCCTCTGAAAGTTGTAAATAAAATGCTGGAATGTTGCTAGAGCATTAGAAAGGCGAGGAATAGGACAGGATTTACCAGCTGCAGAAAGAGATCTGCTCTCAGCGCCCTGTCAGATGAGTTTACGCTCCCTGAAAAGGCATGTTTGTTCAAGAGCTTTAAATAGTTTATTAATGAGATGCAGAGGCTACTAGCTCTCAACTGTGGTTAGAGCAAGGCTCGGTCACCTACACAAAGGTGCAAGAGGCCAGTGCTTTAGTTGACAAAGCCCTCATGGCCCTCCACTTAAAGCATCAAAAGGTGGGAATTCCTTGGCAATCCTTTAACTGAGGTAGTCCCATGCATCCCCAGCTTCTGGGTCAGACAGCAAATATCTTCTAGAGCCAAAGGAATCACTGCTTCAGACCAGAGGTTAACAGATGGAGTATGGTATCTGCACTCTCCTATCAAAGGTATCACAAATACTCTTTAATATTTCACAGGGAGCAAGTCTGTCATCAGCTTGTGGCTCCAGCGTGGGGCAACACTGATCACAGAAAACTTTCAATTTGTTGTGGCCTGTTATGATGGAGTCCAAGTCTCTCAAATATGATGGTCAAACTAAATCCAACAGCAATATTCTGAACTGAATCAGATTCTGCAGAGAGACCAGTGGATGAACCCAGAATTGCTGGGCATGGTGAGGCAATATGCAGAATGCATCAATTCAAACCAAAGCGATTTACTATGGCTTTGAATGGTGAATCACAAAATATGGGTCTCAACATTAATAGGCATGAGCAGAATGGAGAGCCAACAGTTGATTCTATTGCCACACTTGAAGTGAAGATAGGACAGCATAGGACCTACAAGGGTTTACTGTTTACCCAGTGGGTGGCACTCCATTAACCTGAATCATGGCAGTTGGGTGAGTTAGGGAGTCAATGTACCAGTCAAAAATTACAGTAGTCCTCTTTCAGACAACTGACTGCAACTGTCAATGAAATTACACCAGCTTGCATCCACATGTGCAGAATGAGACAAACTTTAACCAAAGAAAGATTTATTCAAACAAACAACAAAACCAAAACAACAAAAAAGATAGAGTATGCTGAAGATGAACAAATTCACAATCATTCACATACCTTATACTCATCACTGCCTTCCCATTCCCAGTTGTCCTGATCTCAGACCGTGGCCATTAATCTGAAAAAGCTACAAAGAACTCTGTTTCTTTCAGAACTCCCAGCATTTGAAGACTAGCAAAAATGAAAACACAAAGTTATAATGACAACCTGAGATAAACCAGTAGGCAAGTCAGTACAGAAAAGGAACGGTGAGATGAGGTTACTGCTCCCACAGATGGACCTCCATCCCACAGATGGACAACAGATTATAGACAACAAGGTCTTCCTCCACGTCTGCAAATATTGAACCCCAGGCAAAAATTTCCCTTCAGCTGTTTTCCTCACCACCTCTTCCTTAATTGCCTCTGTAAATACACGTTCAGGTGAAGGCCATTTGAGGCACTGGCAACCACTTACAAAAGAGAGACTACTACTAGCTTCCCATGTGTCCTGGTTTAACCCCAGCCAGCAACTAAGCCCCACACAGCCACTCGCTCACTCCCCAAGGTGGGATGGGGGAGAGAATCAGAAGAGTAAAAGTGAGAAAACTCGTGGGTTGAGATAAAGACAGTTTAATAGGTAAAGCGAAAGCCGCACACGCAAGCAAAGCAAGGAATTCATTCACTCCTTCCCATGGGCAGGCAGGTGTTCAGCCATCTCCAGGAAAGCAGGGCTCCATCATGTGTAATGGTTACTTGGGAAGACAAACGCCATCACTCCGAATGTCCCCCTCTTCCTTCTTCTTCCCCAGCTTTATATGCTGAGCATGACGTCATATGGTTTGGAATAGCCCTTTGGTCAGTTTGGATCAACTCTCCTGGCTGTGTCCCCTCCCAACTTCTTCTGCACCGGACAGAGCATGGGAAGCTGAAAAGTCCTTGCTACTGCAGCAACAACTAAAACATCAGTGTGTTATCAACACTGTTTTCAGCACAAATCCAAAACATAGCCCCATACCAGCCACTATAAAGAAAATTAACTCTATCCCAGCCAAAAACAGCACACCATGACAGCGTGCAAGCCCTGCTGGAAAAGAAGGCCAAAGTTGTGGTGCCCACTCAGTGCAGCATCCTTTTTTGACTCACTGCACTTTCATCTCCCCTGCCTCTGAGCCACAGAAACAAGCCATGCCCCTTCTCTCCATGTCACCGCTTGGGAAGGGCACACTTGCTGGGTAGTGCTGCAGGCTCCACTACCCCTCAGAAGAGCCTTCTCCACAGTGCCAACTTAGACTAGGGCCTACTCCTGTCCAGGTCCACTTCCTAACCACCTTGGTGCCTCCGCTTCCACTGGCATTTTACTCTCTTCTCTTCTACACCCTTGGCAATGACTTATTTGGGGCCCAAAGTGAGAAACTGGTCTGAAGGAAAAGGCCCATTCGTGCGTGCAGAGCTGCCCCTGCATGTGAATGCTCACGCCAAACAGCAAACACAGGGCTATTTAGCTTATTATGGAACACAGAGACTGGCATTTCTTACAGCTAACCCATTGTTTCAGCAATACCTAAATTAGTACACCATGGAAGCAAATGTACCCTCAACCCTGACCCAAGCAGTGGTTCTGACTCCCAGCTAACAACTCCATGTTTCTAACAAAAAATGCCAAGAACAGGACAAAGCTGAAGCTCATTCCCTGTGAATTTTATCATGCGGTAGCAGCCAAAAAGCACATTAAGATGGCATTCCGGTTACCAACCTTAGCTGAATTCAGAGAGCTAAATTAGAGGCGAAATGTTTCATTTTGCCACCAAAAGCCCAATCATTCTGAAGCAATATATTTTTATTAATAAGTTTAAATTCAGATCCCCCCTTTTTGAGGGCATTCCTACTGGGCTGTCCTGTGGTGCTGAATTATTCTGTAAACATGTTTTTAAATATTCTGTTCCCTCTCCATTACCACCTCTTCCTTACTCTTGGGACTAAAGGATCTTTTCTCTGACATTTTAAAGCATTAAAACAGCTTGAGGGCTAAAGAAAACATTTTTCATGTAATCTTTGAAAAGTTTAGTTGTCAAGGAGACCAAGACCTTAGCGACCAGGTATGGAGGCCTATTCAGCACACTAACATGCTTGTGAAAGAAGGTGCAAGGATGCCAGTATACCTGGAGGCAAACGTGCTTAGTGTTTCAGGAACGTCTTGCTTCCTGACATACCTTTTATTACACAACTAAACAGTGACTCAGATTTCCTCCTCTTTGGATGGTATCATCTAGTGAGTAAAAACATGGTTAAAGGACCTTACTTGGATGATATATTGCCTCAATAAATCACTGGATTGAGGTATGCTCTGGAAATGTCATTCACAGACTGATACTTTCCAAGGAAGAACAGGTCCAAGAGCACATTTGATATAAATGCAGAATAAATGACAGTCAACAAGTAACAAACTGGAAAGGTGCTCTCCTAACTCCAGGCAAAAGGGACAGTATCAAATGAGTCTCTCTCTGATATTACTTCTGTTGCCAGCATATGGGAATGCCACACAATGCACAGGCCGAGACAGAGGGAGACAGATGCTTGGCCTTTTCAATTTGTACAAAAGTCAAATTTTGTTTGCAAATTTTAAGTCTTTCCTTAGTCTGCTAGCACTGGGACCTAGAGAAGGAGATACCTTTCACAGGAGACAATGGTGTGCTTCCATGAGATTAACCACTAAGCCAAAATATTTGTAAATATTATAAAAGTAAACGAAAGCAGAAGCATTTGAAGTCTGAACGAGCCATAGAATTGAACCTTAAATAACACTTAACATTGAATAAAACATTATAAATAAAAAATATAAATGAAAACTGTTTTATCATAAAATGTGTTGCTAAACATGTGCAAGACACATTGGTACAAACCTCGGGAACCCCTAGAGATCAGTGTCCGAACCAGTATTAGTCAACATCTTTGTCAATGATCTGGAGAATGCAGTGTGCAGACAATACCAAGGCTTTTTTCACATAGTCAAATGCCACACTGACAGTAAGGAACTCCAAAAGTCTCTCTGAGTGAGTGTGCACAACACTCAGGGGCAGGGGAGCTCCCATGTGGATCACTGTGAAGTAATGTATCAAGGGAAAAATAACCTAAACGTTGCTTACCTGACGCTGTACTCAGAACAGACAGTTACCATTCATGGAAACGTTACTGGAGTCATCAATAACAGCTCTTTGACATTCCTAGTTTGCAACACCAGCCACAAAATGTTGGGTGTCATTAGGAAAGATAGTCACAGTAAAACAAAAAAAATCCTTTTGCCACTAGGAAAACCTTGCTCCACCCATATTTTAAGTATGTTTGCAGTTTTGGTCTGTGCAGCTTAAGACAGAATAGAGGAGTAGAGAGACTAGAATTAGAAAAAAAAACCACAAAGAGCAACTAAAGTGATTGAGGGGGTGTACCGGTAGCCTTACAAAGAAAGCAGAAAGGTTTGGGACTCCAGTTTGAAAGAATATGGCTAAAAGGGATATTACTGAGATTCACAAGATCATGAAGGTGGTAAATTAGGGTTAGCACAAAATTGCCCTTCACCAAGGCCTGCAGTATTGAACCAGAGAACACGTAGTGAAAATAGCAGGAAATAGGCTTAAAACAGGTGGAAAGTACTTTCTTATACAGGGGTGGTGAACTTCTGGAACCTGTTGTTACAAGAGACGTTTTATCAATGGTATGCAAGTTCATGGATAACAGATCCCTCAACAGATAAAAAAATGGATCAGGCAGGTGTGTATCTCCTAAAATCCCTAATCCAATGATCACAGTCACTCGGGAATACAACAGACTTCAGAGAGAGGCCAGGCTCAGGTACTTTGCTGTGCAACATCCCCTACCTCTGCTGGAAATGGAGTCTTGGGCTAGATGGACCACTCTTGTGTTCCCACAGGGCATTCCTGTCTTCTTTCAATTTTACACATTACAGGTGGTAAGTAACCTTTTGTCTATTGTCCATTTTATCATCTCCACAGAGGACCTTATAGTGGTCTCTGCATTGTGCTAAATATGGGAGTACTTCTTGGACTTTCAGGTGTCCCATAGCAACTCAGCCACCCAAAGAAGACACATGCTTCAGAGGGAGGACTGCCAGTGAACGTGCCCGTTAAACCCCACGCTGCCCAAGAGTGGTGACAGAGCACTCAACGACCACAGAGCAGTCAAGGACTCTGATATGGGCTATGTCAGATGCAGTCATATTAAATGGGCTAGCTTCTACCCAAATAGCTGTGGCATGCTACATCTCAGCATGGGTTGCAAAGCTGTCCAAAGGAGCTTAGTGTATACTTCCAGTATTGTAGTGGAAGCTGAGTATTTACTTAATACAATTTAGTGAATCATTAAAAAGAACCAATTCACGGAACTGCAAAAAAGAAAGTTTTAAAGCTTTTTTGCTTTGGGGTTTTTTTTAGGTTTTTAGCCTTTTTCCTCCACATCATTTATAGCATCCTCTTTGAGGCCTGAAAATAATTTTTTCTCTTGACATTGATATTTTCCCGTGTGTATTAAATGGAGATGAAGTGACCACAGCCATATTTGCTTAACGACTAGAAATTAAACTTGAAGTGCATTATCATCCTAAAGCATCTCTGTTTGTGTATCAGCATCAATTGATGTCATCACAAAACAAAGTGAAAACTCTTCACTATTTGCTATGCACAGGACTGCAAGGGACAACAAATCACCGTTGCTGCAGGGAGGGTTCTACGAGAACGTTGGCTGATCTTAGAAGGTATTTATATATTTTTTTGAAGTCATGCACACATACAGAACAAAGAGAATAAAGAATCTTTATGAGAAATACATGGTACAAAAATGACAAATTATTAAACACCATACCACCATGTACTATTTAAAATATTGTTCTTTTCTTTTTTTTGTTTCTCTGCTTGTTTAGTGCATTTCCTCTAAGGCAGTCCAAATATGTTTTCCAAGTTATTGGTCCATTTTTCAGGGATCTAGTTTTAGGTGTACTTTAAAGATGAAAAACTTGCAGACAGCAGCAAGTTGCTACTCTGCATGAGTGCTAATAAAATGCCTACCTAGCAACAACTTCTTGTTTGAATAAAATCACTCTTCCACGTACACCATAGCCTTGCAACCAGCATGCTTGTCACATCATGCCCAGCAGCGGTGGCCTGGAATAAAGATTAGGAAAACTTTGATATAGCAAAAAAACACAAACAACAATACCAGTGCATGTTTCATTGAAACAGACATTGCCAGGAAGAGAGGAGTATGGTAAGTAAGTTTAACTCATGATATAATGAAGAGAGAATAGCTGCTTCTAATGCAAGGAAAGAGCATTTCTTAGCTGAAAAGCTTTTTGGGGTTGCTTGGATCCCCTGAAGTCTGTTGAGCAGCCACAGTCTGAATCCTCGGTCATCTGATCAGTAACGTTCCACTCTAATGCTTTCTAGTTACTTACTATTTCTACACCAATACCTACATCTCAGCTTCCCAAGAGGCAGCTTTCATGCCTCAGTTTTGAAGTAACGGTAGATAATAGAGTTGTCCACATTCTGCTTAAGAATCACATTTTCAAAAACATTGAGTTAGCTTGCATTTGTTTTGATTTTCCTTTTATTTTAAGTATTTTTAACTACTGTCTTTCATTCAAAGCTTTAGGGTATCAGCTAAAGCAAGTCTAGCTCTGTCAATTGTTTTGGGGGACCATTAGTTGCCTGTATTATACCCAAACAGCAATGACAATTTCTTTTTGCAAGAAAGAGGTGGCTGAATCTTGATTTTTGTTGAAAAGAGTTTTGATTGTTTCTGACTCATTTGCTAATTTGGTTTTCATATTGGCAGTGAGGGGGAAAGGGCAAAACAAGGTTAAATGATGGTAGAGAACTATCCTTCATAATGATTGCCTTACACCTTTGTTCAATAACACAGAAGTTGATCAAGCCAAGCTCAGTAGCACTGTGTGGTCAGTCAAAGGATTTCCCAACGGAAATGTTATATTTTTTGCCCTTACAAATTTATGCTTCTTTCATCTCCAACAGTGTATTCATTACATGCATTTTACTAAAAAATTAACACACTCACAAATCTCAACAATTTCCTCTGAAAATTAAAGAACAGACACACAACCTATTTTTATGAGTAATAGACTCTTTCATGCAATGCTCCCTCTCTTTCACCTCCTGTCCAGTGAGCAGTCTAGCAGACATCACTTTGATTAATACCTTCATTTTGTGTTGAAATGTGCATGCTTTAAAAAAAAAAAAGGTTACATTTATGGCTTTTATCATATCACTATTTCATCATTATTTTATCATAGCGGCAAACTGAGAAAAGCATTGCTTAAAATGTTAAAGTTCTGGGTTAAGGAGAAAACCTAGAACACACACACACAGAGCCACTTGTTTCCTTACTGAGTTGACATGACCTTCCACAGGAATAAGGTCTGTGTACATGAGTAGAAGTGAGGAAGGATGGGGCAAGTATAGCTCTTTTAAAATAAAGAATAGGTTTCTACTATAGTTGACATTCCCAGTCTTCTTACAAGGATAAAAAACGGTATTTCAATCACATCTCTGTTTAATTTTCCTCTCCATTTGGAGGACTAAAAGTGATATTGTTTTTTGATCCTTACTAATTATTCTCTTTTTTTTTTTTCCTAGCCCCAAATCAATTGAAGCATCACAGCAGTTTTCAAATTAATTATTACATTTTCTCCCCTGATTCATTTCAGACACTTTTATTAGAAAAGTGATTGATATATTAAAACCATTAATTACTTATTTGACCCATTAATTTTGTGTATCTGCACAGACCTAATTGAAACTGCCTACACTGAATCTAGGATCTCATTTTACCAATCGAAAATTAATTTTTTGATACTCTTGACTGCTGAGTCTGTGTGATGGTAAAAAACACTGTTCCCACCTCACACATCTGTTTAATATTCCCACTCCTCTTTCTCAGTCCCAAAAAGACCTTCAGACTCTGCCCCTGAAAGATTCCTATGAGCTTCGTTTTCTTCCCTCAATAAACAAGACTATCTCAATAGGCCTCCATAAACGACAGTTCCCGTTCATTTGACATAATTTGCCTTTCCACCATCAAGCTAAATTTCTTCAATAGACTCTTAATTATTCTAAACCCATTATCTAATGCTATTATAAATGTTTAAATAATATTTGATATAATCCTGGTCCCACTGAAGTTAATGGGAATATTGCTGTTGCCTTAATTAAGATCAAGATAAAATTTATATTGTTTAATTTGTCACATATTACTGTTGGGTAAAAACAACCTAGTTAGTATTCAGAGGTCCTAAACAGACCCAGCTCCTCGACTAGAACTGGCAGGACCTCAACACTTCTCAGGAGAAGTCCAGGAGGCTGTGCTGCACTGTGGGCGGGTGGAGAAGGGAGCAGTCCCAGGGTCGTGCACTGTGCTGCGTATCGGCAGCCCCGGAAGGCTTCCTGTGCTCTGGGATGCTCACAGCCTTTAAATGGAGCGCTCGAGTCAGGATTCATCAAAGGACAGGAAAAACAGAGAAGTGAGAAAACAGAGAAAAGCCTTCCCCGATGTGAGAACAAACCAGATATGTTTTTCCAAATTATTTGATCAAAAATCTGGACAATTTTAAGCAAAACGTTTTAAAAAATCTTTGGTGTGCATTGATCAGATTTAGTTCAAAAAGAAATACATCTTTTAAAACAGAAACTAAGTATTATTAATATGAAGACTTTTGGATGGTGACCATTTAGCTTTCATTAAAATTTAGAAAATAAATTGCAAGCTTTTGTCAGACTACCAGCAAAAGCCACAGTTCTTCTTATACTGTGAATAAAGCCAATCATTAAAAAAAAAAAAGAGACAGCTAAACTATAATTTAGATTTACTTACATTTTTAAATGTTTCCTACAGGTCTAAATATATTCTATTCTCTCATACAATGCTAACTTTAGAAGACAAAACTAAGAAACAGATTAATCTGTGACATCTTTGTTGTTGGTGGCTAACATGTGATCACACTTACATTCTAAAATCTCACAGTGCATTACTTCCAGAATTCTGTGAAGGTCTCTCACCGGAGGGTACAGCTTACCAGAGCAACACGTTCCACAGAGACATCTGAAATTCCTGCCGAGACCTCGGTTCTCTTTCCCCTCACTGAGGAAAGTCCCCTGGCCACTTCTCCGTTTGTTCCCAGCTGTACTCATCCTGGCAGGCTGCTGCCTTTTAGCACTATAATCAATAATGGCTGTGCAGGAGGCTGTTTCACCTCCTGTTTTGGGGAGAGAAAGAGAAAAGCAACACGTAACGCATCACCGCTGCTTCAGAAGGCAGAGGGGCAGAATGGCCTATTGAAAGGAACCACAACTCCAACGGCTCCAAGTGCTGGGCATTTATTCTCAACTCCTTTCAGTTTCACCCTGTCTTCTCCTCAGTTTGTAACCTATTTCTAACCCTCATCTCCTATGAGCCTGAAAGAAAGCTGAGCCCCAACTTCTTCCCAGGAGCCAAGGGCAGAAGGTATCGAGACACTGAACACAAGGTCCCTTATCACTGCAGCATGTCTGGATATGATGAGCACAGCAGCAAAGTCTGAGATGCAGGAAGAAAGGTCATAGGTGATTTCATTTTAAAATACACATGCAAACAGAAAGGACCAAATTCCCCAGTGGGCTCATTAACTGGGATTTCAACATGTATCTAGAGCTACCATGTTGGAGCCCTGATAATGACTTTCTGGCTATCACAGCTGGGAATCCTAAAAATACCGTGCCTCAAATCCTTAAGCACTCTGGATTTTTTTTATTAAGGCTCTGATTCATCCAGCTTCAGCTCCTCATGAGTCTGCACGCATTGTCCTGCTCCCTTTTTCTAGATTTCTGGAAGTATCTTGCCAGTGAACAGTATCTCTCCAGTGAATTCAGAAGTAAGGTTGCTTTGTCACAGAGCTGAGACATAGGATGTCCTACAGGTGGAGGCACTAAGAGGCTCCTTTCTGTCTCCTTTTCATTGACTCACAATATCCCACGATACAAAGAAAGCATCTGGAAGCCTACCCTACATCAATGAGGAAGATGCTTGGAAGCTCTCCAAGAGCTCCCAAATGATACTGCTGGCTTTCACAAAGGTGAAATGTCTTCAAGCTTGTCCCTAGAAATAGATTTCAAGACCAATAACAGATCTCTGAATTATTGGTAGGATCTTCTAGTCTTAACTTCCTGCATGACCCCAGAGGTAGAAGCTCATTCTGCAGTTCAGGCCCCCATTTTATATTTGAGCTCCCATTTGTTTTTTAACTGGGAGGGTTCTGCAATACTGTGTTGCCCCATGATATTCTATTCCACTGTAACATATACTTAGTAACTAATATTTTTCGCCCAAATCAACCTACCTATTACAGTTGCTTACATTGGTCTTAAACATAAGTGTAGCAAACAAATCAATGAGGAGTTTGTGTTCCTTTGCTAGACAACTGGTGTCTTTGACAGTAACTAATGACAATGCTACATTTTCATCATCTTCCTAATCTTGTGGTTATATAACTCTCCTCTAGCCTGGTATTTATTTGTGTTGGAAGAAAATAGCAAATACATGCTACAAAGTGCCTACTACAAAGCAATACTTGTATATAAAAGCACTTTCAGGCATTTATAATATTTACTGTAGGTCATCAAATATATCCCCCACTGTGAAAGAGCGTCTTTGTTGTTCTTAGGCTCTTCTTCTACTTGTTTCATCTTCCACAAAGAGAAATACCCTTATCTGTGCTTACCCACTCTAACACAAACTGTAATCTTCAGCTTTTATCTGTATTGTTCTCGGGGAAAAATACATCATTCCATATGAGCAGAGATAAATCCGAGTAAAATATGTTACAAATGCATTAATCTACAGCAGTACAGCTCTTAAACAAGTTTTGGGCAGGTTTCATATCTCTGCATTGTTTGTTAGAGCCATAAACAGTGTATGGTGTTGCAAAAAGCTTGATATGGAACGGGGTTTTAATTTACTTCTTGAAAAAGAAGCACATAAATAGGTATGTTCTTAATGTTGTCAATTTTCTGCCATGACCCTTTAAAGAAAACTCTGAGTAAAGCAAAACCTGACTGAAAGATAGCACTGCTTGGGCTCTCCAACTGCAAATGAGCATCCATAAAGCTCACATGCCTTGAAGCTACAAAAGATTATCCTTTATCCTTCATCTCTCTCTGCCCTTTGGAAATGCTAACCTACTGTATATAAAAACTGTGCATATCCTGCCTGGTGGAAAGCATCACCAAACACCTCCAAACAGTTTTCCTCTGTGTTAATTTGCTTCTTGGCGGTCGCTATTTTTAAATGCTATTACATTACACTTCCACAGTTGAGCTCATATGTATCAGATTTTGCATTCAAAAATTCAGCTCAAGAAAAAAAAAAGAGACTAAAAAATGTGCCTGTTCTGTGCATATCAATCTCAACTGCCACTTCCCGACTCTTAAACTGAGAGCTGAACCAGTCTCTCAGTGACATTAATTCGGGTTGCTTTAAGTTCAGCTGCTTGTCATCAGCCCGCATGGACAGCTGGGTGTCTTGGGACAGAGGGATGTGCCGGCTATGAGCAGAGCTGCAGCAGTTCTCAGCACCAAGCAAGACTGGAACTGGTGGGATCCTTCGGTCTTGGCTTTGCTGGCTTACCACCATCAGACCACAGCCATGGACTGGGCGGCATGATAAATAATTAAATAACATTTTATTTACTATTTTATTATTTAAATGAAACAAGGATGCAAAGCCAAAAACAAGAGTATAGGAAGTTCTGCATCGTAAAGCTTCAATTGTGTTTATAGAGAAAAATGCACTTTTTAAAATCCTCAGGTTTTTGTAGGGTGTTTAAAGGACCGTTGAGCTCTTTTCAGAATTATTCAAATTGTGGATTGTGAATATTTTGCAAGTCTGGAAGTAAGGTCTTTATTTTAGGTGTCTATAATCTAGGAACACAGCTTAAAGTATGCACTTTTAAAAGTGTAGGTGTTTGAGAATGGGCAGGTTGGAGGGAGGAATGCAGGTTTCTTAACAGCTCTGTAGAAATGAACTTTGCATTGGGCATCTACCTGTTTGTCATTTCTCTGAACTTTCAAACCCTTTTCAAAACTTTTTTTTGTCTTTTTCATTTGACCTTTAAAAAAAAAATCATACCGGATTATAAACAAACCAATAAGTTTGTACAGTATTTACATTATTAATAAAAGAAGCATCACCTTAGTGGCTGTTTGTCTAATCAAAACACATGCACTATAAATAATGGAAAGAAGGACATCCTCTGACCTCAGACAAATAAAGCTTACTTTCTAACTTATGGAGACTACTGAAATATAGGAAGCTACATGCAGAGTTCACTCTCAAGAGTTTACTGTGGGTGATTAATCAATACAAGGGAAAGGGTCTTATCTGAGAGGGGCTTCTTGTGCCATAGAAATCCATCACATCTTCCTTTCCTGAAAGGCCCAAAGAGATGGTGAAAGAGGAGGGAAGGCAGCCAGACCTGCCATTGGAAAGAGAGTCCAAAGCAGGTAGGAGCTTACACAGCTGTAAAAGCAGGTCCAAGAGGAGACAACCTGGACCTACTTCAGATTACCTGTGCGCATGCAGGAAGTCTAACACAGGACATAGGAGGCAACACTGTGCACACGTAGCTACCCCAGCACATCCCAAACGTGCCCAGCTTGCTGCATACACAAAGACTGATCTACAACTACTCAATGAGTCAGTTCATCACATCTACTGTTTGTGATCTATGCGAAGACACAGCTAGTCTTCTGTGAGCCCACAGCCTGAACTGAACCCTGGCAAAGTGAAAGATCACTATCCAGGTCAGTAGGCAGTAGATAACCACAGAAAGACAGAGCTCTACTGCCAACACTGGTAGAGTTGATACACCTGAATTCCTACCTGGATATTTGAAGAAGCACTGTTTCAACTATTACCAAAGTTATTACACTACATATTACTAAAACCAGAAACAGGAAGGTGTGACTATGCTTAATCCTACAAGGTGAAGGTGCTGAGCAATCTAGTCTTAAATCAGATGTGACTTAAACATTTTAGTGGCCTATGAACAGTAGTCTCTTTGTCTAAAAGGATTAAACCCTTCCTTAACACCACAGTTAAGCATGTTCAAAAAAGGCAAAGTTCACAGCAAGGGTTCTTTAATTAAAGAAGAGAGTATATTAGCAAATAAGGCAAGCTTTTAATTGCAATTTCACAAACATCTAATAATATAAAGAGAGTACTACATAGCAAAATAATAGTGATGCCATGATACTATTAATCATTATGTTCATTTTTCTTGAAAAAGAGCAGCATTCAGTCTCAGATTAGTTATCTTAGTATCACAGTGATGGTAACCCATTCAAGTCATGTCCTTATTTTCATGGCTATGGAAGCACATCCGTTTTGTTAGAAAAGTGAAACATTAAACTCTCCCAGTACTTTCTTTTTCTTTTTAAGCATACAATGGACTAAATTCTGACCTTGGTTACACCCATATAACTTCAGAATTGTATGAATGAAACTAACAGCAAAATAGGACCTACTTTGTGAGCCTATTTCTGCATATGTTTAATTGAGCTAACCAAGCAGGACAAGGTTTTGTGTACAAAGGAATTTTCTATTTGTTTTTATTGTAAAAACACTTTTTTCCCATCTCCGCCTCACTCCTTTTAAAAAAAAAAAAAAAAGATGAAGCAAGCAGGAACAATGCTAATTACATTTTGCAAGCAGTTTAAGAATGGGCAGGAGGATGGGGAGGCATGGAAAACAGGCCCCTGCAGAAAATGTGTGGAGGGTGAAAACAAAGTTCTCCTGAGATGGATAAAAGTTTCTGTTTCACAGGCTTCCAAATGAATGGTTCAGATGTTGTGAACACAATGGATAGTAATGATGATTACTTTTGCCAATGCCTATGGTGATGTTATAAGCTAATTATATTAGTCATTTACGCAAAGGCAAGATGCCTTTGATAGCTACTATTTGGAGCAACAATTCAGCGTGTTGAGTCACTGTTAAGTCACTCATAGAGCCAGACTCCGATTCCACTTACACCCAAATGAGTCTTCAGCAACTTCGTTGAACACAGCAGCTTTACTCTCATTTAAACCTCTATCTAAAAATGCAGTTCTGGCTATTTTTTTCTATATGCATTCCTTTTTATTTTTCACAGATCAGTTTGAGTTAAATCACCTAATCCACACTTCGTGGGATTACATTAGTGCACATTCTATATCTGAAGATACATGATGTCCATAAAAGTGATTAGTCTCCATTTAGCTTTATCTATTTTGACACTTACTACTCTGATACTTTGGAGCCATTAATTTCTCAATAAATGATAGGGAATCCAGATGTATTACTCAGTGGGGAATATAGGCACCAAGACACCATTTGTATCACTGAAAAAATTTCTCCTTTAAATCCCCCTTGAGAAATATAACTAAGCACCAGATTTTCATGAAAACCTAAAAGTGCCCATCTTATTAACAAACCAGGGTCATGCCCACAAACCTCATCAAATTCCCACAGGGTATGAACAACTTTTCACAGAGAGGAAAAAGGAAAATTGAAGTTAATTCCCGATGATTTTAAAGGACTTGTCTCCAGCGGTTTCTAAATGTTCCTGTCCGGAACATCTCCTGTATCATTAGAGGAAGACAGATCTGGCAACCAGCAACCTATTTTAATATTCCAAGTTACATTCTCTTCTGGAGCTCAAGATCTGCTTGTTAAGAGTGAGACTGTGAGAGCATTTGAGCCTCCAGCCTTTGGACCCATCGACCTCAAAATGGTCAAGACTGAAGGCAGCCAACTCAGCCAACTTTATACATAAAGTCAATAAAGCCAACTTTAATTTGGCTCCTTGCACAGATGCTTACCAAGACCTCTGCCAGCAAAGCTCTGCTCTGCCATAGCACCCCAATAAGCTGGCTATGTCCCACCATCCTAACACAGCTCTATTATTCCCAGTGCAATCTTTCTTTTGGGAAGTGGAGGGCAGCCAGTGCAGGAGACATCCACGAGCTTTGCGCTAGCAAGTAAATCGCCAGTAGAGAAGTCAGTTCTCTTATGGTGGTAGGGTATAAAAGGGCCCTTACTCAAGACAGGATCCTTTCTTCTAGGTCCATAAGTCCACAGGTCTACAGGCCCACAAGTGTCACTAATATCTTCTAAATCTAACATAATTCATGGCTGCAATGGTAGTAAAGTGAGATTCCTGAGCCCTGCGAAGTTACTGTAGCTTAAAAGTCAGTGAGATAAATTGCAATCTTTGTGCCCATTTCAAGAGCTGCACATACCACACATTGCTCTGGTTTTGACTGATTGGTCTTCCTAAGGCTAAATGCTCCAGCGCCCGCCCAGCCAGGAGCTCAGAATTATCCATCCTCAACTTCTTAGCAAGTAAAGCCTGATTTCTGCCCTTCAGGTCATCTGGGATTCTTTACATGTTCATGAATCTGATTTCTCAATAACTGTACTATGGTTTTTAGTTGCAGAGAAAAAGAAATTGCAGCCATCATGAATTTTCTTTGTTTTCAGTTTCTCTCCCCACCTTTGACATCTTAATCCATATTAACCTGAAGCTTTCAAACTTTGCACACATGACAACTATTGTGACTAGAATCCCATCAAGTTTTTATTAATAGCCACTGAGTATTTAAATGTGATACTTTGGGGAAAATCAGAGCTGTCATCATTGTTAATAGAAAGTAGAAAGCCTTTGGGATTTTCAGAGAATTGTGTCAGGACTTCCCCAGACTCAGGTCACTTGAGGCTTGTATTGCTGTGCATCAGGAAGCTCTCCAGTAAGAAGAAATAGCAATTCACATGACAAGGATACAAGAAATAAAATTCAGAAATTATTCTTGGTCTCTGTTCACTTCTGTGAGTCAGTAATTTTTACAAGTTACCTTTATTGTATATTTCCACTTCATAAACCATCGAAATTGTTTTCAAGCACAAAATTGGAGGAGGCACTGTTATGGATACAATTTCTACTAATTCTTATATTAGTTAATTTCAAGCACCCTGCAAGTCTCATCAGCAAGAAAATGCTTGTATTTATATACACAATATGCATAACAAGGATATTAGTTTTTATAATACAGTTTATTTAAAACTTAGTCATTGTCAGGATCACTGACCACACAATACCCTTTGCTTCATGGGACCCTTCACTGTCCATTTTCCATCATTCAGACTGGCCCTGGTGCTGCTGTTACTTTTTTTTCCTCAAGGGGTCAGTTCATTGTTTGATTCCTTTGAACTTTGGCTGATGCCAGGTGTTTAGAGGTGGATGAATAGCAACAATAGCATAACACACATTTTGTGAAGAAATGACTTTTTGAAGGTCAGTTCCAGGAGCTTGAGTTTGAAATGCTGAGTGAATACGGATTATAGGAGAGGACTTGATTCTTGACCTATGGGCTTTTTGTGCTTGCTAATTTTAAAAGACACTTTAAAGCCTCTCCTGAAGGATCTTTCTTATTTGTAGTATCTTTTATCTAAAAAAGCATTTGATGTGACTTTTGCTTCAGAGAAATCACTTTTTGAGTTTGAAAGTGGGAAGAAGATTCCTCTGTTGGATTGCTTTGTTGCTGGGTCTTTGTGACTTCCTTAACTTTCAAACACTAACTGTTCATATTTATAAATCTTGTCTGCTAGACAAGAGTGTTAGGTGTTTTTTGCGTAGCCATTATGCTGTGAAATCCTACCTGACACTTGCCCAGAGAACACTGGTGCCCAGCTGTGTAGCTGCAGTTTGAGATCCATCAACATTCAAAATTCAGTCTTGTCAAAGTTTGTCAGGACTTTGGTTAGTTACAAACCGTTTCCTTCACAAATACTATAGAGCCAGTGTAAAATTTACTTCTTGCAATATGTTGGTATTTCTGTTGTTTGCGTTTTGTCAAATCAGTAATGTAGAAATGGAAGAGAAACATTAAAACGCAGAACAAAACATAAAACCATATAAAATATTCCATTTTCATCCTCTCAGTTTGGCAGCGGTCAAAGGTAACATGCTAATTGGCACAAAGATGGCATAATGGTCACAACGATTACCCATGTGATCCACTTCCTAATGCAAATAGTTTATCATCTTATTAGGGCTTACTATTTTTGAGGTAAACTATTCTGAAAGTAAACCGTACAAAACATCATGAGGACCACGTTGTTATGGAATCTGAATGGGGAAATGCAAGTTATGTTCAGCTCTGTTCAAGTGGAGTTCAGAGTGCATCTTTGTGGGTTTTTTGGTTAGGAAAGGGAGTCTACACAATGGGGTTATGTTTCGTTCCCTTCTCCCAAATAACTTCTGAGCTCATCGTCCTATTTCAATCCAACCTCAAATGCCGAAGATAATTATGTTTCTATATAACTCATGAGAGTCGAAAGTGGAAGGAGAGCAGGGACAAGGTTAGTGTCCCTACTAAGGGAAAGCGCAGTTCGGCTCCCTCACCCTCCGTTTGGCCAGCCGGGCAGCATGCACCTTGCCCTGTGGCTTCCCTGCACCTAGGGGATGCTGTCACATGGGAAGGGAGAGAGATTAATTCAGTTCAGGGATTAAGAAACAAAAGCATTAGATCTCATTAGCTCTGCTGCTCTTGGAACAACAGCCCCTCCTTCCCCCTGCCACCACTATGCCAGTCGGCTTTTCTTTCAATATATAATAATATTAATCCTTTATAGTTCGCAGTGCTATCTGGCAAGTCCTAAATTCTCTGATATTGAGGACCAGTCTGTGATTTTTTTTTTCACTCTTGCTCTGATAAAGAGTTGCTACTTAAGTATTCTCATTAACCCCACTATTCATGTAAGCCACCTGCTGTTTGCTTGAGCAAAGAATGCATAAAAGTGAGCAAGAGCTTTGGGAAAAGTAAAATTTCTACTTACACAGTTCACACGCCCAGTGCTGCATATATTGTTAACAATGGCACTACAAACACTTCCCATAAAAGAACATTTGGGACCAGATCCGTAGCTTTTTAACTCCATAAGAGTCTGATTTCAACAGAATTTTGGATCAGGGCCATAAAAAGCAAACTACTTATAGAATCCAGCCTTTTACAAAATGAACGATTGCTAGTAGGTGTATCACCAACCTTCAGTATTTTAACACCACACCCTGACATATGCGATTATTCATTATTCTGTGGGAAAAAGACCTTTATATGTAAATCCTGGGAATACAGCAGATTAAAATCAGGTAGTGTACTTAAACACATTTGTAATAATTAATAAAAAATTACAAACAGGTGAGAGAGGATAACTGCCTCTGAAACATTTATTCTACTAGTAATTTTATTACCATTGAATTCTTGCCAGCCAGGAAACACCTAGAGGCTCATGTTTCACACCCAGTATTGCAGAGGTGAAAAGGTAGAACATTCTGCCTTAACAAGTATGCAAAGAGCAACTTCAAGTGGAAACAAGTTTAGCACCCAGCTCTTACTGGCTCAGCCACAGAGAAGCTCTCCATAATAACTCGCTTGGTTGTGCAGCTTCTGCGAGATTGTGAGCTTCTGCTTTGGATCTTGGCTGTGGGGAGGCATGCGGTGTGCATGCACACCCCCCAAACCCACTTGCCCTATGAAGGTTTCCACTAACTGGCTACTTTTTCTGCCTGACTCCCTGCTGTAAAAAAAAACCCACATATCACAAGTTTATATTTGAAGAGAGCTAGCTAAAGAGCTACATTATAATCATGCAGGGTACAAACTACGTCTTTTCTAAACCAGCAACAAAACGCTGTAGTGGAATAATTATTCATCTCTTAAAGAATAAATCCTTCTGTTGTAATATACTATACAACCCAGAGGCATAGTGATCTCTCCAGACGACAGTAATTCTCACTATCCTTATCAAAAATGACAGTTGTTCCTTTGAAGCAGATTGCCATGGTAAGGCACTAGCTGAAAAGCCAGTTTTGTTCTGTCACGATAGGAACCTATCCCAACTCTGCATTCACTAACATCTTCCTTCTGTGAAAGCAAATAGAATAAATCTTTTCCATTTCTCCCTGAGACTTGTACTTCTGTTCGTTGTGTGTGAAGTTGACTGGAAATCTAGATACACAGAATAGAGTAGACAAGGTTGATTTAAACAAAGGGAGCACTGAAATAGTTACTCAGCTTCAGCCAAATCCCTCCTTCACCTGCAACTATAGGGTCTTAGACAAGCCTTTATTTACTATCCAGAACTATCCCTGTTGAGGAGTTCCCAATAAGCACGCGTTAGGTATTTGTTCATTAATGTTGATACATGTATTTCTTCAGTACATGTTCTGTAATGGTGATAGAAAAAAATGTGTACCAATAAACTCATTAAATGGCACTCAGAATATTTCTGTACTGTGCCTGACGTCATCTCTGCCATGAGGAAGAATTGGGTTTTGGTTTTTGCTTTTTAAAGACAAGGCCAAAGCATTGGCTTTAATGCAGATAAAAATATTGGCACCAGTATTGACATTACTGCAGCTAGTACCACATAATCCTCCTGCCCAGAGTACTGGCACAGATGCAAGTAGATACACCTTGAAAGGAACTGGTTACAGACTGAAGTCTGTCTGATTTGGCCCAGGAAGAACAAGGTTTAAAATAAGCACTAGGAAAATGGCATTTTGAATGCCAGTCTGCATCATCTAGATCTGCAAACTGCTCTTGTATTCTTTCCCTGGGCAAAATGAAAAAGTGGAAAATGAACATGCTCTTGGGTATGATATATTCTCATAATGATCATAGTCAAAGCATAGAAACTCGACACAGTTAACAGGGAGAAGGAAAGCCTTCTATTAAACCTATGGCAGCATGGAAAAAAACAGATGTTTTGGGCACACAAACCCCTCTTAAGATAGAAATAGAAGCTTTATATTTACATTATGCTTGCAGTTGTTCAGGCAGAGACTGGGAGCAACACCATGCTGCTGAGGTGACCGGTAACACCACAGTGAGCACAGCCCTGTAGTAATCCAAAGGCTCACAGTCACTCTTCAGAAAGGTTTAATGAATCACACACAATTATTAATTAACAAAAATAAATAAATAATCTATTCACAATAATTCATAGAACAGGGAAAGACAAACTAATAATAAGACTCTGTAAGCTATACACATGGGTGGGAGACAGTGAACTCATCTAGTTGCATGTGTATATTCATTACGTCACTCAGATTTAATTTGTACCAGGAAGAAAGGAGGAGTCTTATCCCCTGTCATCTTGCACATGATGAGATCATTTTCATCTGTGCAAAGCAAACACAGGGTCTTACTCCATCAGAATTCTGCATTCCCATTTAAGCATTTTACATCTACCACATACTGGTCTAACTGACCAGACATATTATCACCTCAGGCATATTGTCAGCTCGAGTATGGAGCTAGCCCTGATTAGCTAAAAGATATAGTTGAAATTATTTTTATAAATAGGAAATGCGTAGCCGGGGTGTGGGGGGAGAATGGTGGCTTATGATAATAAAGGCAGTTTAGTATTATATATATATATATATAGGGAGAATTTATACTTTGTTATAATTTGTTAGCACTCTGGACACATCATTTTTCATCATGTACTTTAAATGAGAGAAAGATACACTTTATAAGAATCCTCCATGCTTATATTATAGCATCATTCTCTCTTAATAGCCTTCTGGCTATCCACATGCTTCATAGTAGAAATTATCTGCCAAAATCACTTAATGTTGAAGATATCATGGGACTGCAGGAAAAAGTCCACATTATAGTTTGTCTTCATTTCTTCTTCAATTTCTTTATTTTTCCATCAATCACAATAGTTGATTCCTTAATAGTGCCCTTGAGAATCCCTACCAAGAAAGCAGAAAGTCCACAGACTCTCTCTCAGTCAGATGTTTCAAGCATACTCTGAGGATCTTGTAAATCTTCTCTAATACAGAATGGATCATTCAGGTCTCAAAATGTTTAATATAATCTCTCCTCCAGTCAGCCTAAGGGACCACAATCCTCAGGGCTGCAGCCCTTCCCCTAATTTTCTGAGGTTTTGAAAATGTCAAGGCTAATCTTAGATTCACATAGGGTTTTTTTAAATAAGTTGCTTGACCTTTGTGTTTCACAGATATTCTGACTGATGCAAACCAATTACAAGGAAAGTTTGTCACCATTTTTTTTCCTTGGGATATTCATGGTCTTTCCTGCTACTATCATCCAGAAGCAGCTTTTAAGACTTCTGAAAATCCATAGCTATTGCTGATGTGACCTCAAACCATTCTGCAGCTACAGATTATCTGCAGCTACAGCAGCTACAAGTTCCCTCCTGGCTGCATGCTGGCAGAGGAAATTTCTTCTCTCATAACCTACAGGAATTGCCACAATAATAGATCAGTAGTAAGAATAATACCCGACTCCAGTGAAATGTTTTTTATTAACTGCTTTCACGGAGTTTTACAAAGGTGAGGTAATATTACTGCTATTTTAATGGGAAAACTCAAGCACTGGGCAATGCTATGTGTTCAAGGTCATCCAGCAGGTGAAGGGCAGAGCTTGGTTTCCTAAGGCCACACACAGGATAGTAACCTTATTAGCAGTGTTGTTCAGTAGATTGACCACTCAGTCAAATACTTTTTCCATTTTCCATTTTAATACTGGCTCTGACACCTAGCCACTGAGAGGAATCACTTTGAATAGGCTAATGTCAAGGGGTTTTTATCCACACATGCAATTTAGGCTTTCATAATTTGCTTCCTGATTCTTATACTTGCACAAGGATACACATGTTTAATAATTGACTTTTTTAATTGTGTAACTTACACTGACAAATCCTGATTGATGCAATCTGTAGATTTGCACCCACAACAGAATTTAAGGTGTAAAAACAAGTCTTCCTCCTTTCTCGATCTAAATATGCATACACAGGAGAACTACCCTTCAGAAATATGACCTAAAATGATGCCAGATGATACATGATAGTTGCCCATAAGTCTCTAAAACTTCATCGTATTTTAAATTGCCATTTAAGTATCCTAAAATAGGAGCAAACATTCACAGACCACATTATGAATAATATAATTCAGCTAAATTTGCCAGGAGGTTGGAGGAATTATCTCATTGACCCAAGACCCAAAACTAGTCCTCTATTTGCTTATTCTGGCTGAAAACCAGCCAGTTACGTCTACAAAGAATACAAATAAGTTTTTCAAGCATTTCACAATATTAAGGCCTGAGCAGGGTCTTTCAACAGTTTTCAGTGCCACTTCAATATTCTTCTGTCACACCATTGCATTCTGGCAACAGATACTTGTGCACATGGAGCATATGTGACTCAGCAAAGCATTTCCCTAGATTTCAGTTCAATCAACCTTTGATGGAGATAGACCCTTGATTATGCATCCAGCAGCTGTGATACTGTCACACCGCTGATCCTTAGGAAGCATGTCTGCAACATGTTATGAATTCCAGTTCACGTGATTTTTCCATTTTCAGATGCCTTGCTACAATAGGCAGAAGGCAGAAAGATATGGGCTATTGGAAGACAACCTGTAATTTTGCCCAGTATTCACTCTACAAACATTATCTGAAGGTGATGGGATAATCTAAACGCTCTCTCAAGAAGAAGAACTTTCCTACTCAAAGGTGTAAGAACACCGCTAATATTTCCTGAAATTCTCACCAACTTTTCTCATTATTGTCCCTATTCTACTGTCATTATTGAGTTTGAAAGCTGAGAGTGTCCTTCTATCAACAGCATTTCTAACATGGCCATTACTGTAGTATTTCTAGATGTTAGGTAAGGTTTGGATCTTTCCTTATATTTCTTGGTTATATATGATGGAACTGATGGACTGACTGTAGGAAGCCTTGCAGCTATTTTGTCTTAATGAACATACCTTGGGACACATTATTTTCAATGGGTATATCCCCTTGATTTCCTATCCTTAACATTTTCGGTGGAGTTACTTGAGAAGTAGCAGGTAGCCTCCCAAAATTTCAAATAGAGTTTATACCTTTCATAAGAAAGGTTGTAAATACAAATACAGAAATAAACACCCATGTGAAAAGCACAGACTGCTTTTTTGCAAGTATTCCTAATTTTATTACTTTACAGCCAAAGTTACTAAGCCATCATTCTGCAAAGGTGTAACACCTAGTGTGAGTGTCATGGAGAACTGTGAAGTTTCCTCATACAGTATAGCACCATTACAGAAACACCTGTGTTAAAAATAACTTCAAGCTTACCTACTCCGAAGTATTCCTTAACCTTTAAAATGTTTCCTTTCTTACCTGGTGCTTTAATACTTGCATTCTGTTCCAGACCACAGCTGTGACAGCAAAAGCATCATCTTTTTTTTTTCCTGTTCTTCTGACAAAGGATAGTACTTCTCTTCAGTGACAAATAATTGCATCTACAGCTGTAATAAGCACACGCAGAAGTGTGGCAAGTTGGGATGAAAAAATCCACAGTGCAACATCTATTCATTTTGTGTCTGCCTCCCTGTCCTCACCCAAGGTGTGACTGCCATGACCCTCTCCCTCAAGTGGCACTGTGTTGGTCTGTAGCAGTAAGGCCCCTGGCTGGGGGGGTCACCCTTCTCCATGGCACCCACTTCCACCCCAGTGTCCTACAACACTGCTGGGGTGGAACAGTAAGCCCAATGTAAGTCCCAGCATGAATATGAATTGCTTCTAGAGAGGGGAATGAAGTGTTTCCCAAGAGGGGTGAGGAAGAGTGTGACAGAATTGAGCTCATAAACTTAAAAATATCTGACCATCAAACGGGTCCTTGGTGACCAGAATAGACTCACTCTATCTGCTACAGCTCATGTAGGAGCACAAAAGAACGAGATTCTCCTTGCAGTGGTCTTCATGAGAGTTTCCTCTTTTGGGAGGGAATTGTCAATAGCAAAACTCATACATCTGACTTTTACATAGCCTTCTTCACCCAGCTCAGTATGGCAGACATTTGAGAGGTAAGAGAAGTGAAGAGTGTTGAAAAAGAGTGGAGTGCTTCTACCTATTCACAGCTGCAAAATGGAATGAGTTAGCAACCAGTAAGGCAGCAGGCTGAGGCAGCTTGAGAACCACAAAGCTTTTTACTTTTCACTCTTGTCCTGGTGGTTGTTAACACAGAGTAGAGCCTGTCCTACAAAAGGTTTTCTTTGTGTATAATACAACATTTCTTTGTAGAATCAATAACATCTCAGACCAAAGAAAAACCACCAACAATCTCCTTCCTAGGAATAGCACATTCTTGATTCTCATTCACTACTTTATCCGCCAGCTGTTTTAACTGATTAGTCAAAGGCACACTCCTTGTTGACATCAAATGTGTGGCAAAAACAAGTGTATAAATGAATAATTATTTCCAACACTTGCAATGAGATTAAGCGCTTATTGGATTAGGAAAATAACAGGATTTAAAGGGGTCATTTATGCTGCAACTCTAGTATAAAAATGTACAGTGCATGCATAAATATCAGATTACAATCTCTATAGTCCATCTAGCTATAACCATTTAAATATTTTATCTATCCAGGACTAATACATTTCTGGTCTCTTCCTTTTTAATACACCACAGGTGAGTGTCCTTGGGCATCTCTGTAGTGAACACGTGACACAGTTGTTATTGCCATTAGTGAACAAGCATTTTTCAGTATGAGCTAATTTTGGTATCTTATAACTTTCCTAGATTTGGGGAGCTGCCTTTTAAGCCTCAGGCATGTAGGACAAATGCCTCTCTCACTGTTTCTCCCTCTGTATGTTGCTGGAGTCATCACAAGCTCTACCAGTCTTCATTGCAGTGTCCCTACAGCTACCTGGGAAAAAGAAAGGAACAGGAAAGGATGATTTGGTGAACCCACATATGTACCATTGTATTGGTTGTGTTTGGCAAGGTTTTGGTGGCAGGAAGGCTGTACGGGTGACCTCTGTGAGAAGAGGCTAGGGGCTGCCCCATGCTGGGCACAGCCAGCTCCAGCAAGCTTCCCAATGGACACACCACAGGACACAGATGAGCCCATTAGGGGAGTCTGAAAACATACTTAGGAAAGGGTAGAAAACACTGGACAGGCAGAGGAGGAGAGGAAAAAAAGGGTGAGAAACAGAGGAAACACCAAGGTCAGAGGAGGAGGAGGAAGAGGTTCTTCAGGCACCGGAGCAGATTTCTGCAGCAGCCGGAGGAGAGGACCACACCAGAGCAGATGGATGTTCTTGAAGGAACTGCCGCCTATGGAGAGCCCACACTGTAACACGTTTTTTCCTGAAGGGCTGCAGCCCATGGAGAGGACCCACGCTGGAGCAGGGGAAAAGTGTGAGGAGGAAGGAGCAGCAGAGAGAAACTGCTGTGTATTGACCATAACCCGCATTCCCCATGCTCCCTGCAACACTCAGCAGGGAGTGAGAGGAGTCAGAAACGACTGAGTGAAGTTGAGCCTGGGAAAGGAGGAAGGAAAGTTGTTGTTTTAATGTTTGTATCTTTGTTTCTCAGTACCCAAATCTATTTGAACTGGCAATAAATTAAATTAATTTTCCCAAGTCGAGTCTGTTTTGCTGGTGATGGTAATTGGTAAGTGATCTCTGGGTCCTTATCTCGACCCACAAGCTTTCTCATTCTTGTTTTTTTCTTATTTTCTTCCCCTGTCCTGCTGAGGAGGGAGAGTGCAGCAGGGTGGGCATCTGGCTGTTAGCCAAGATTAACCTATCACACCATTTGCAAATTCTAGATTGATTTTTTTCAGACGCTATGATTTATAGATGGCTTCATGGTGTAGCGTGTGTCTCTTGTTTTCCAGGCTAATTTGAAAAAGAATGATCCTGAGTATCTGTTCCTTACTGGTAAGATCAGTACGGACACCTGAATGGCGGAACGATAAGCTTCTTTTTTTCGGTCTAGACTGCAGAGCAATGAGCTTCCTGAAGCCACCTTGATCAGAGCTGATCAGGAGAGTCAAAAGCTAGATGGTGCTGGAAATTGTAGGAGGATCAGAATAAAAAGAGGTGTCTACAACAAACAGGCTGTCTGAATCCCAAAGAATACTCACAAGTGTAGAAGCAATCAAGACACGGAATAGCAGTAGGTATTTCTCTATTTTGAATTACTATCTTTTGGCTAGTCTAAACTGAAGGAAGCTTGGTTTACATGCCATCAGCACTCTGCCTTCTGTATGCTTTATCTGCTATGTGTCCTTTAAAAAGATGTACCTGGCTGCTTAGATTCCTGGAAAACAAGCACTAGTATTGGCTGTAGGACCCTACTTATAAGTGACAGAAAACCACCCTTTTATCCAGGAATAGAGTTAAATTAAAGAGTTGGTAACTGAAGTTGTGTGATTGTTGATGCTTCCATTCACAGGACATTCAGACAAAATGAAAAATGTTGAGCAAACCCAAGTTTTTAACAACTTTTTTAACTGCACAAAATATTTAACTTAACCTGAAACAGAAACTTCATTGTGATTTTGAGAGTTTCTTTACTTTTTTAAAATACATTTCAAGGAAAATTGAACATGTATAGTATTTTCAAACCAGAAAATGATACTATTTATTTTAAAGTATTACAATAAAAAAATAAAACTATGTTTTCCAATTTATTTTCAGGAGTTTAAGGAAAGTTACTTTTTGTTTGGTTGGTTTCGACAAATAACTTGATAAAATGAAACCAAATTCTCAGAGTTGTTTGGTACTGCTGAACCTGCCTTTTTCATGTATATGAAAAATACATACACTGTATCAGATGAAAAATATTGACAGACTCTACCTGGAGCCAGACACACTCCACCTGGAGTGTTAAAGCTCTGGAGCCACCACGAGGGAGAAGTCTGGGGAAGGTTGGGGGACAGATCGGTGCTTCTTATTGATCCCAGTAAAGTTGCTTAGGTCTTTGAATACCAGCCAAAGCTATAAAGCATATAACAAAACTAAATAAACAAAAGAACAAATATGCCCTTTGATGTCCTTTTATTTAGGTAAGGCTTCCAACAAAGTAAAAAAGACTGTATCTTATCTCATTGGAAAGTGAATGTACAATTTAATTAATATTTCTCATATTTTTTTAAGCTTTGTGAACAAAGCAAAAAGCCTGGCCAAGAGGGGCAGACAACATAGCATGACAAACTGATCACCCCAAATCTGGATTCAACAGGTATAGTCAATACTAAAGAGTAACCATATTTTCACCAAAACCATCTTCCCCTCTTATTGCTACAGATGACACACCTCTCGCGTTTGAACTGTCACACAGGGTGACGGCTGTGTGAAGGCAACATGTAAAGACTGGACCCTGCTCAGAAGCATACACTTAGCTTTAAGAAAAGGGATGATCTTATAAAGTCTAGGAAATACTCTCATCCTGAGAGCTGAGCATGTATCTAAATACCTCACTGTGGGTTCCTAGCAAATTCCTGTCTCTCATATGTCTAATAAGTATCATGTCCACATGGTTAGACTGACCCAAGAGGTGGTCTACAAGAGGTACCCAACTCTCATCTGGCAGCCTGACTTTTCCACAGAGAGAATAGGAGCAGTTTTGGGGGAAGAAAGGCATGGCTGACTCAGATCACCAGATGACTGCATTATTGCAAGGAAATGGGGGTGAAGGAGGAGGAAAGAAGGATGCACACCCCTGGCCCATACACAATCCTTGAAACCTGCTGTCATATTTGAGGGAGGGAGGAAGACAGGCAGCACCACCTCTGACAGCTCACAGCCAGAATGGGTGGAGGAGGAAGGAGGTGGCAGAGGTGGAGCTGCTTCCGTGTTTTATCTAAGAAGAAAGGGAGAGTAACCTTGCGACAGCCTGCTGAATGTGGGACAGGGCAGGAAGGAAGCTGGGAAAGCAGGACACAGACCATCTGCTCACCCAGCACCCAGAAATCCAGCAGAAATCCTGACCTTCAAGGTGGGAATCCTGCCCCTGAAGTGGGATCCTACCCCTGAAGCTGCCAAGGCTGGAACACGCTGAACTAGGACATGAGCTTCTTTGGGCTAGGTCTATGGGCCTACTTCTCATCTTATCCGCTGTGGCGTGGGATTTGCTTGCACTGACTGCAGTCAGTGCCGAACCCCACACCTTGTCTATGCTTGCAGTAACCGTGACTGGATCAAGCCCAACTACTTCTGAAAGTTTTCTGTCTTTCCTTACCCAAATACAAGATGCTTCTTTTTGTGAAAGCCCAGTATCTTTTTCCCTTATGATTTTGCTGGTAAAACATGGCATTCATCATAAAACATCATGTAGCCAAAGTCAATAGGGATATTTCCCTTGCTTTCATGCACTTCTCCTGTATAAAGTGATATGAGGTATTCTGGCTATTAGTACATACTACAAAACTATATAAAGTCCACAATCAGTTTTCCTTAGGAAAGGAACACAGTTATGGAAACTGGTCTGCTACTGGTGGAAAATTGCTACCAAGGCAGGGCTCTCAGGACCAAGTGAAGCCACCAAGTGAAGCATAACATGAAGGTGCCAAGGTCGCGGAGCAGCACAGGATCTCCTGTGTCCATGATCTGAAACGCGTTCCGCCCCCCCAGACTCTCCCATGGATAAAACCCCAACTCAGATTTGTGGACAAAGCAAGCCCTGTGCTCTTTGGTGAGTATTCCTGAGACCAAACAGATTCCATTGCTGCTGGGTTTTCTTAAGAACGTTTCTTCTTCTTTTTTTCTATAAGAATGGTGTCTTGGACTTTTTGTACTTGCTCAGGCACTCTGTATATGAAACAGATATAGATATGCATATCTGCTCACCCTATTCATCCCCCAAAATCTCACCATATCCACCTGGTCACTGACTGAATAAACTAACTGAATTTCCCCCATCTCAGGATCAAATCAGCTTATCTGATACTCTGTTCTGTATCATCATACTGGACAGTACACAGGTCCCACCCTCATAATTTGTTTTTGAGGATAAAATCACTGTTATCTAAAAGAAGGCAATGTGTTCTCAGTAGTGTGCAAACTTTGGTTCAAATACTCTAGATCTGTGACTTAATCCAAATAAATTCTTTAGTTTGTATTGTCAAATCTTTTCTCTTTTCCTTTTTAAAATAAAAAATATAAAAAGTTATGATAGCGTGAATTGTTTTAACCAAGAAATTAGACTCATGGACAGAAGTTGGGAAATCCATAGTTGTGGTTTCTGCAACTAAACTACAGCAAGATATGTCATAAAAAACCCCTACATATCCAATGTTCAATACATAATGTTTTATGCTGTTTCAGTACACACATTCAAATAACAATGAAGTAAAATAACTCAAGGGTTTTATGTTCACTTTTAACCCTGTTCACATGTGCATTTGCTGTGCAAAGCTAGGTGACACAACTTTTATGAAAACTTGAGGTAAATTCACTATGTGCTATTCTACTTATATACTCACCACACAAACACACAGGTGTGCACATACACTCACTCCTATCTACATCAGTGACCAAAGCTGAAAATAAAACTTTTTCATGTTGTCTGTGCCTATATCACAGTGACGTTGCAAAGCTGGGACTTTAAAACACCTTCCCAGCTTGCAGCTGTCTTATATATGAGGATCCCTGAGCTCAGGACAGAATTTCTACTTTTCAACTTTCTTTTTGTTCCAATAAGTACATGAAGGCAAACAAACCATGTATGACTCAAAAGAATTTGATCTAACTTTTACTTCTTCTAGATCTTTACTCTTTTCCTATTTGAAGACCCCTTGTCTTATTTTCCTAGTTCTTTTCCCACTATCTTTTTTACTGAGCTCCTCACATCTGTCCTCTCCCAAATGTTTCCTGTGTTTTTAATCAGATCATCCATGCAGAGACATAGATATGATCACATACCACGTTCCTCGTCAGAGGATTTTGAAGACATCACCATCAGTCACACAACAGTGTCTCCCTTTCCCAGAATATCTGCTCTTAGATCACTACAGATGGACCCAGTCTCAGGCTTCATTTGAACACCTCTCTCCTTCCACGCAACTAATCCTTGTTTTCAAAAATGCTCTCTTCCCTCTGTGGATAGGGGATGCATTTCTATTTACAGTAATCCATGTATACTTGGTGGCCAAAATTCACAAATACCATTCAAGTATCCAGGCTTGAAACAGCTAATCTCAAGAAAGTTGATTTCTATCAGAGCAGCCTCTCTGCTGAAAAGACGTCACATCATCACTTCATTTCCTCCGCTGGCTTCCTGTTGAAGACAAGGTCATATTCAAGATTTTAGCCTGTATTTTCAAATCCACATATATGACTAGTCTGAATTATACATGGGATTGCTTTGTCCTCTGCAATCATGACACTTTGCATCAGCTACTCTCCAGATGTGAACAAAGTCTTTCTCTCAGTGCAGAAACGTGTTAGTGCAGGAGACAGAACTTGGCCGGCAGCTGGTGCGCATAGCTAGAAAGGAATTCACATCCGGTATGCACAAGAGGACCACAGACTCATCACCTCAAACACAACATATATCCCACCACATATCCCACAACATACATCCCACTGTGTATCCCTAAAGCAGCACTTCACAACAAAACAGTCTGAAACCAAAGCGAGCCAGAAGATGGACAGACAAATAGATATCTTTGCAAGCATAAGTGGCAGACTAAAAACATGAGTTGCTTTATCCACAAAGGATAAATTTTAACAAATATACCCAAAACATATCGTTAGATTGCTTAAACTGCTGGCCCAATATATTTGTTATGCATACACTTTGTCATGCAGGTAAGTGTCCACGCTGCCCACACATGGGCACATACCTATAGGCCAACCACAGATCAAACAGATCAGTGTCACACTGAACGAATCCCCATCCCACTGTGCTCATTGAAAGTGCTTATTTATACATTGACTACTTCTGTGACTGAAAGCAGGTGGGATCTGGACATAGATTTGCACAGTTTGCACAGTTTGCTTAAAACCTCTTACGCAGGTTTTAACTTGTGTCTTAATTCCTGGTTTCATACTCATTTTTCACTAGCTTGAACATAAGAGCAAAAAAATTATGAGTCAGTCAGTAAGAGTATGTTCCTTCGTAACGAGGAGCTCAGATTTCAGACACAGGATCTGCTTTGGCTCTTGCATAGCTTGAACAAATTTACATTAAGTGACAAGTGATGTCATACAGCTGAAGGACATGAATGCCAATATGTGATGTATGGTTTATATAGTCACAGACTCAAAAACGAACTGTAGTAGGGAAACTGGAGTGATTATTTTTTCAATACCCCAAAGAATCTTCAGCCCCCATTTATCTCGGCAGGTGCTGCATATACTCTGCACTTTTCAGAATCAGGCCCCTATAGCCCTATTGCTGTAGGGACAGAAACACAACCTGAGCAGTCTCCTCCTTCAGATATGGGAGGATTTACTTGAATGTTTGTGAACAAACTGTCTTGTATATTTTCTGCCTTCAGGAAACATACAAAGCAATCTGTATGAATGACTCGCTTCTCATCAGCTGTGGGACTCTGCAGCGTCCTTCATGCATTTAGAGGTTGGAAGCTGTTTGTGTTCCAGTTAAGCCCACCACAACCAAATCTGCATGGGGTCAGAGCTGGAGGTTCAGAAACCCTCAGGAAAATGAAGGTTTGCTGTTCATGCTGGGCTGCGTTAGCTTTATGGTATCATTTCCACCAATGTGTGTGAGGTGAGGTCTCCCTCAGCTCTTTGTAGCCTTTTCCACTCCAGCCCCCAGTTCCAGCCTCACAGAGAGTGGTTTGTGAGGCTCACAAGAGAGAAAAACAGTGTGATGATCATGAGTCCCTCCACCTCCACGGGAAGGGGTGAACCTGAATGGAAAGTCTGCCTTTGCTGTCGATATGGTGTGTACAGTTTGTACTTGAGATAAGACTTTAAATTATGACTGAGGGCTCCCACTTGCACAAGGGCCTCCAGCTTCAGCCTTCCACACTCACAGTTGCCTGGCAGGCTACTGCCTTTTGAGATCACCTCAGACAAAATATACCAACATAAAACTGGCTTCTGCCCTGAACCACATTACAACAATTTATCCAAACAATGATTTTGCCAAACTCAATCTGAAAAAAATGACCTTTTATTTTAAAGTGCATCCAGTACCTTCCTTAATGTTGCATCCAAAGCAGGGATGTGTTAGAGAGTGGGCTTTGAAGACCATTTTCTGACTTGCAAGTTAAATTAGCACTTTTAATTCAACCAAAGTAACAATGTGGCAGTGGAAACCCTGTATTTGTGCAGGGAAGGTAAGACTCTTAAGAGAAAGCCCAAAAAAATTCCCCTAAATATCACCAGTATGCAAAATGGTATGAAACTATAATAAAAATACAGCTATTTAAGGGAATAGGACATTAGTATGACTGGATGCATAAAGAAAACTGATACACAGGCATATCAATATGATGTTTAACCTCTTGGAAATCAGTTAAATCAACAGAGTGGCTGAAACTATTAGTCTAAAACAAAGTGTTACCACTTCAAATGCACAAATTGGCAGATTCTGATAATGGAGCTGCTTCTCTGGCCCACAGTTTCTTGTCATACTCTATACTTCAGGGTTGCTTGAGCAAAGTGAACTGATACAGTGGGAATAGGAATGCTTAATCTCAAAGGCAGCTGTATTTTTAAATATATTTTTTAGCACTTCGAGATGTATTTGCCTGTGTCAGGAGACTTAAATATTTAAACAGGGTGACAAAGTTCATTTCAACCTCAATGACAGTCAAACCCCCTGACATCCCCCTTTTGTAATGTGAGCAGAATTTTCTTCATACAAACAGCCTACCTCAAAGGAGCAAGGAAAAAAAAACTTCTGTCCCAACTTCTAAAGCCCTGGAAGTCTGCAATGTCTCTCTCACCTTTACCTACCTTCCACCCCACCCATTTTCCACCGATTTTCCAAAACGAGCTGCGGTTTTCGCTGTGGAAAACCAGCTGCCCATTTCATCGCTTGGCATCCAGGCCAGAGGAGGCCAGCAGCAACTACTGACCTCCCAGGGCACCAGGCGTTTTCCAGCCTGATCTCAGGCCCAAATCTCCCCAGGGCAGCTCGGGCTGCCTCGTTCTTTCCCGAGCACAGCTTTCAGGTCTGCCGGAGGGGTGTGTCCGTCCTCCGGCAGACCCGGGGATGAGCAAGCGCCTTTAAAATGTGACAGAACAAGAAACACGGATTTGTTTTCTCACCCGGCGCGGCCTCTGGGGTTTCAGCGGGCGCCGGGTCACCCCGCACGGAGCCATCTCGTGGTTCGCCACGGCAACGGCAAGCGGCGGGGCCCGGCCGGCGCCGCAGGCCTCTGCGCGCTCCCGCACTGCCCTGCTGCCGCCCCCCCGCTCCTCTCCTTCCCCAGGAGATGAGATGACCCATCCCCATTTTGGCTTTCCTGCGCCCACACGTATCCTTGTACCCGCCCGGTGCTCGCCGTCCCCCCGGCGTACCCCGTTCTCAGATGTGCACGGTGAGTTTGGCGAGAGCCAGGGGCGGCAGCAGCGTTGGTGCAAGTTAACGTTAGCTTTTCTGGATGAAACACTGAGGGGAAGGCAGAGCGGCGTAGCAGAAAAAAAGCTCTTAGTTGGACGGGAAAAGATAATGGTTGTCCTCAGGTAACGTGCTTGGCTCGTGTTATGGCACTGTGACTGCCAGCCTGAGAGGAGAGGCAGGACAGAGCTCGCACAAGCCCCGTCCTTGCACCATCCCGAATTTTGAATTGCCTGTACCAGGCCCCCCCGCCACAGAGCTGAGCACCCACGGCATCCCAGGTACGCTGCGAGGGGTCACCCCACGGCTGCGGGCTGCGCAAGCACGGGGAAACCTCCCCTTCGCCTTTCTGACACTGGGAGGGAAGGGAAGGGTTAGCCTTGGCTTAGAAAAGACCATTCAGAGGAAAGGAAGAGGTGTTTGTTAAGTGAAATATGCTTTATGCTGAATAATACAAGGGTACGAAAAAGGTAGTGTATTTTGCATGGAGAGTTAGTAGCAACCACGCTGACAAATACTAACTGTAAAGGGAAATAACACCTCAAGAACGGCACAGTCAAAAAGAGTTTAATCTGCTGAAAGGGCTTACTTTGGGGTTTTTTTGTTGTGTGTTTTTTTTTTTTTTTACCAGTAACAAGCAGCGGGTGCATGGAGGGGCTGAGAGGAACAGGGCAGGAAGAGAAGCGCCTGGAGCTCCCCTGTTGCTGTTTATCTCTCCTCGCAGTGGGGGCCAGCCTGCAAACCCCTGAGCCGCGTGCGGAAAGGAAACAGAAACCAACCCACTCCCAAGAGCACCTGAGTGCTTGCAGCCCCGTTCTTCACGTGGTGGATCGAAAAGCATAAGGAAATGGGAAAATGGGAAAATCATGCCCTGTGCTCTTCCAGAGTGTTGCAGGCCAGTACCGTGCCAGACCTGCTTTTCCAGCACCGGGGTGTTAAAGATGGCTCCCTACACACCACATAGCTAACACAGGAGACCCCCAGGCCCCATGTCTTCAAACAGGAGAATGACTGAAGCAGCTGATTGCCCACTATTTTGACATTTATGTCCACCTTGGCCTCTTCTTCCTCCTTCTTCCTTAGCTCCTTCCTTCCATAATCAGCCAAAATGGACATGGTCTTCCACACAGAGGGCAAGATTTTAATTACGTCTAGTGGGAAATGAAACAGTCACTGTCTCCCCGCTGTACAGCCATGCCACCAGCCATGGGAGTGAGGGGGCAGCAGAAGCTGCCTGCCAGGGACTTCAGCTTCCCATGCAGGCAGGGAGAAGGCAAAGAAATTAAGTTTCTCCTTCCCCTCCACTTCCAGCTTGCCCTATGCAGCAGCCAGTGTGGCTAAACAAGAACAAGAGGATCTTGTTATTCCAACATATTACTCTAGAAACAAAGTGGGTCTGACATGTTCCTACCTCTGCCATACTGCAGATGGTTTAAAGACCATATCAGTCTTTGCCCCTCTGTCGTGCTTGTGCAAGTGTTTGTGGAGCTGCTTAGTAAAGCAGCAACTGAAACAGCCCAGCCTGAAGAAATGCTTTGAAAACAAAAAAAGAGTGATTATCCACAAAATATTTATATCCATTGTATTGCCTCATGGAGCTGTTGGAATAAGCAGAAAGACAGTAGTCTTCAGCCAACTTTCCCAAGACAAAATGTCTGCTAGTCTCTACCATTGTTGAACTGTCAGAGTCACAGTAAATAGGAAAAATGTTCCTATCATTCCTGTGTGTGATACACAGACGTGGGCTTCAAGTCCCTGCTTGGTGACTCTCAGGGAGTCCTGCACGCCCCACAGAGCCTCAGCCCACCAGCTGCAGAAAGCAGCTTCCCTGCCTGAGACAGCAAGTAACCAAAAGACTGTGACATGCTCTGGCATAGTTAAAATGGAGCCCATAAAAGCACTGGAGCTAGAAATTCCTCTGCCACCCTCAGGCAAGGGGTTCTGGGGAGGATTTCTGGTTCTGAGGAATGGTGACCACCCAGCCGGCACAGCAAGCTGGCACAGGGCAGCTACGTCAGCGTGGCACTGTGCCCAGCTCGTCAGCTCTTCTGAGAGAGTTTCCTCACTGCCCTGGGTCACGTCTTTCTCACGAAGATTTTACAGGGATGTCATAACTATACATCCTCCCATATGCACAGTTAAGAATTAGAGCTTTCCTAACCCCACATAATTATTAACATGAGAGCAATAGATAGAAAGATCAAATAGCTTGTTATTAAAAGACCAATGAAGAACATAAAAATCTACCATTGGCATAAGAAATCTTGATTCCAGAATACTGAAACCCGTAACCTATGGTGTGTTTAGTTTATGTCATATGACTTATGCTATGGGATGTATTTTTCAAATTCCATCTGTCCTGTACTATCTGTGAACAGTATAATTCATCATGTAGGTCTCCAGGTAAAAGGGAAGTGACACCTAGTGTGGCTGGCTTTTGCCTAATCCCACACTTTTATGATCAGACCTTAGAATATTATTTTAAGTTCAGCTAAAACATTAATTGGAGATTCTGATTTATAGCTGATTTTTTTTCATCATTGAACTGATAAAGGAAGCTATAATGAGAACTTTCTGGATGATTGATGTCATTCTCCTGAGCGGTGCTATTAGCACTTGTCCAGTTTCAGGAATATATATTAAAGAAAAAAAAGACACACATATGGCTTGGTGTAATTATGTAGCCCTTCAGAGTAAAAGAACTATTTAAGAGAACACAGCTTCATAAAGCTATGTTTGGCTCCTTTTAATTTCTATTACTTTTTCCAAGTTTGTCAGATTTACATATAATTTTACATTTTGTCAAATGAAGTTGATAACACTAACTTCACAGAAATAAAGGCCAACATTCATAAACCACAATAACAAGCCAACACATGCCTCATCTGTGAATGGGAAGGGGGATAAGAAAAAGGCCTTGTTTTGGTAGGCAAACAAATTTCAGTTCACATTTCACAAGGGATTATCATTAGTCTTGAGCAAACTCAATGTCTGTGAACATCTTATGTTACTCTTATGGTCCACAGGTTTTGCAGACTTAGCTTGACTTTGCAGACTTTTCTTTGATGTAATTTAAACCTTTTTTTTTTTCTGAGTAAGAATTAGGACCGTACCATAACTTAGCAGGTAGGAAAAAACACACAGCTACCTAATGTGCCAGATATTTCTTTGGACCGTGGGTAGAAGGTATTACTAGTATTCCTTTCAGATCCTCTATCTGTACTATCTAATCCATTCTTCACACTATGTTCATATTTGTTTTCCCATGCTTTCTTCTCTTCTACTTCCCTTATTTTATCATTAGATATTATTCTATGTGATCATCTTCTGAAAAGAAGAAGAAGCTAATAATATTTCATGATTAGAAATGGTCTTTGAATGGGCTTGTAATGAGGTAAAATGAGTTCACCCAGCTCTAGTTGTTTTGTATACAATATTCTCCTAATAGTGAGAAATACCTTGACAGAATCCCCTTAATTAAAACATTCAACAAACTGAGAGCCTGTGGTAGCTGGCTTTATGGATTTACACAGTACTGTACCTTAAACAATGGTTGGGTCGAATTCTAGGGTAAGTTGGTGTGATTTATTCTTTCTTTAGCCCAAAAGTATTTTACACTGTCTTGGCTCTCTTTTAGTGTACTTAAGCACCTTCAGACTTACTTAATTACCCAGAATCATTTTGATTCACAATCATTGACTAATGTGTGAGTTACATTCTTGTCCCTTTACATGAATCCTCTGCCCTTAGTCTATTTTACTATAAAAAGCTTTGACAACGTTATGGTGTGACTCACGGGATGTGCTGTTGTTACACTAATGAACTCCTAGTGAATAGTTCAAATATTAAAGAATTGCTACGCTGTTGTAGGAAGCAATTACAATTTCTTTTCTTTGCAAGCAATGGTGGGTTTTCCAGCTCTTTTCATAACACATTTCTTTTAAAGTGAAGACGTACAAAAAACTACTGGCAGAAAGTTACTTTCCCATTGAAAGTTTCTACAGCTCTTCTGTGGGGAGAGAGATTTTCATTTAATAAAAAAATCCAAAAGAAAAAGAGGTGTTGTAAATAAACAAAACAAAAACACTATTTCATTGTAGTATCCATGGCCCTTAACCACAGATGATCTAAAATTTGGGGGAAACTTTCCTTAACTGGCATGAGCAATGTAAATCAAGCCAGAAGCACAAGCCTGCCAAAACGTATACCAGCCACTGTTTGTAAAAGTGAAAAGAAAATTAGCACATCGAGAAAGGAAAAACACGTCTTTGTGTCAACCTTTCTGCAGACTTCTCTGTAGCTGTAACAGTTGCTCTCCCCATTTTCCAGAGAGGTGTGATGGGCAACAAGGAATGGGAGAGTGCCTCGAGTAAGTGGTGCATCTGTTTGAAGCTGCAGGCAGCAGCTGGGCTGGGTTCAAATGAGTTCGTTGATGGCAATTCTTGAAATGACTTATTCTTGGTGGTGTACTTTGATTAACTCTTTGAAAAAAGTTACATTTAGATTTTATGAGACAGGAACTGACAGTCATTCTGCAATAGCGTGGAAGTTTATAGTTTACTCAGCAAAAGCTTGCATACTGGTGTATTTTACAAATGTTGGTCACCTCAGTACTTGAGAATCCATTCTTGCTGGATTCTCTTAGTTCTCCGGAATGGAAATTAATTGCATAGTTTCAGAGTTTGAATTTCACTTATTATTTGTCGTATTTGTAGAACCATGATATGAGCAAGGTCTCCACTGTGCAGTTAAGAACAGTTATGAACTCGCAACAGGCTGTCCCTGACCCAGCAGACTTGTTCAGTTTACTCAGTGCTACCAATGTAAACCATGCACTGATAAATTCAAAGGATAGGGTCTTTGTCTTGAGGAACTGACACAGCTGATCCAAAGCCCTCTGATGCCAAGGGAACACCCTTACTGACCTCAGTAGACTGTGGATCAAGCTGTAGTTTCAGACATGCCAGAATAAAAGAGGGCAATGAAAAACAGGAATGGTCATTAGTACCGTAACCTTATATAGCATATTAAACTTCTTTAGACGCATGGTGTAAAATCATTAAAAACACATTTCTACACATATGTGTTCAGGATCAAATTTCAGTCATGGTCACTGAAGAACTATAAGCTCCAGGAAGGACACACGGCATAATCTTAGTCTGCAAGGAATAAAAAAGCTGCTTGCAACAGCATGTGTCAGAGAAGACCTTGTTAGTTTTATGAGGAAGAGAAGTGATGCACTCTCGGTAACGGCTCAGTCACAGTCAGATTTTTCCCTGACCAGACTGCATCTATATCCTCATCTCTACCTATCTCCTGTATTACTTGGGCTGTACACATTTTTGTTGGTGTTAAATTCACATTCCCAAAGGCCTGCTCTATGCATTGAGGAACTAAGGTTCCTTACATGTCTTTTCCACTGTCTTTGGGAATGTAGGAAGTGAATAATATTCTTTCCATGATATGCCACATGCCCACATCCCTCTGTTGTCAGTTGGTAGTAAATGCAGATCATTTAGCGCAATATACTTCACCTGCCACAGGAGAACATGAATCCGGGGTTGAGCCACTTATATCGCGCTATGCTGGAAATGTCAGACGGTCTATCTATGTATATCATATGTGTATACTATAGCAATAGGAACCAGAACAGATCTAGCTGGTTTTGTTGCTATTGTGATAATGTTGCTAGCTTGTGAAAGTTATTATGGGAAAACTCTCTTTGAATAATTTTCATGGTGAATCACAACCACTAGGTTTGGAAAATGATTAGGTGATGTAGACCAGCATTTCTCAGCATTGCAGTGGCCAGTAATACTGTTGCAACATTTAATTACCAGCATTCATTTCCACTTCCATAAGGAAGGCATCAAACAAAATGGGGGTAACACAAATAGTAAAGAAATATTCACAGTTGAGTCTAATTGTTATTTGGTTTAAATGACAAGTGTGGTAGTGGTACAACACAAGGAAGTCCTTGGTTTTTCCAAAAAATACTTGTTAGGCTCTCCGTTGATTTAAAGAAGCTGAAAAACTGTAGGCTCAGAAATACTTGCAGAAAGTTAAGCAAATGCCTGAAATGTTTTTTGTGAGGAGCTACTTAGTTGTCAAAATTCACTGATAGTCTTCGTTTTAAAAGTAATAAACTATGTGCATATTTACACTTTCTTTTCATGGAGAAACACAGACAGCAGCATCTTCCTGTGAATCCCTATTTGCTGCAAGAAGTTTCAAGTGTCATCAGAAACTGAAAAAAAGTTTCTCCAATGTTTTGCAGCTTCATTTAAACCCATCCTAGAGGATGTTTAAATGCCAACAAGTTTGTTATTTCTTCTACAGGGAGTAAATTTTGTGCTGTTCCTTTCTGAAAAGTTCTTTCTCTCCTGTGCTTCCCATAAGCAATGGTAGTAAAAGTACTTTAGGTACCCAAAGTCATGTATGCAATTTAAAAGAAACAACCTACCGGGAAAAAAATGCAGTGTAGCAGCCAGCTGTTTGCACCCACTATGTGCAAAAAACGGGATCCATAAGCAGATATTTTCCACTGTTTCACAGGTGGCTTGTTCTGTGATGCTCATCTCTGTTGCCATACATGTTGTTGGTTAAGCCATTCTTATGAGTTTTACTGTAAAATTTCTCCTCCAAATGTCTGTGAAGGGCAAATAGTGATTAAATCAGTACCTTTGAGAGGTGGAAACCCTGAGGCCACATCAAAATTAGCCTTGATGACCAATACCTGACGACTCAGATTAAACTATGCTTTTCTGAGAACCACACTGCAAAGCAACACAAAAGCGAAGGCTTTTCTTTCCTCCTTGTTCTTATGGCTGAAAGTTATAGAGAAAAAATGAGTTACAGTGTGATGAGCTGGCTACCTTGTGATTCGTTCCCAGTAACCAGAGAAAAACTTTATCTGACCTTGTGGATGTGTGGGGAGAGCTGTGAAAAAGCACGTATCACTTGTGGCAGAGACTGCAGCCTGACTGCAAAAGCATTAAAGAAAGTAGAGCCCAGGCTCTAACCTGCCCTCCCTGGTTAATCCAGCTGGTCATTTTATGAAAAAGGACCCTTGTTTTGGAGTAGAAGGGTTTTGGTGCAAAAATATTAGGGAGGGATGCAAGTTGTCATTAAACGATATAGAGGAGTTAAGAGTGAAGAAACTTTCTATTTCCTCCTTCTCACTCCCCTCTTCACAGTTTGCCTCCGCCTGGTTGTGCCGACACAACTAGATGCTGGGCTGTGAGATCAACCCGATCCCTGAAATGATCCCAGTAAAAATAACCCTTCTGACTGTCTTACGACTGAAGTATTACTCTTGCAGAGCTCTTGGAGACCAATTTTAATGCTTATTTTATTGAAAATAAATAAGACAAAAATGATTAATTGTCTTATCAGAAAAACACTACTGTTAAGCATTATGAAGCAGTGCATCATGCCTTTTTCAATTCATAGATTTTTTACAGCCAGAAGGGACTAAACATTATGAAGATGATTTCAAGTTCATGGAGAATAAATGAATTGAATTTTGAGTGAGAAGTAAAAATTGACACCCTAAACTTACAACTATATTGGCAGGATACCTAGAAATGCAAGACTGCTTATTTTAAAAAGAGAAAGAAAGTGAGAGTTAACCTTAATAACGAGAAAACATGCAAGACCAAGTGTAAGTTTTTGAAAGATAAATTTATCCCACATATATTACTGCTGCTTGCTAAAGCTGTCTCTACCTAGTTTAAATAGATTATTGAAAAAACCTGCTAAATAATAGAACTGAAAAAGTGTGCACTTCATACAAGTGAAGCAGGGAACAAGAGAATAAGCAGATTACCTAATAATCAATGTCTTTCTAAATGCTTTGCAGGGATAACTTTAAAAGCCAGTGCTCAATGTCATGCAAAAGAGAAGAGATGGAAGGTCATGGGACTGCTCCTTCAGTAAAATGGCAGTGGCATTTTGGTTGCTAAATGATTTGTATAACATGCACTGTATTGTAATTCTGCTACTTTCACAAAATGCATATTATGCTATTTATGCTAAAATACTTTCTTAAAGAGCTGTCTGTGAAAGACGAGGCGATCAGACGTTAGCAGAAATAATCATTAAGAGTCTGCCCTTATCAGCGCCCTGATAGAAAGTGTAGTCTCAGAGGGGGGCTTTGGCCCTTAACCTGAATGTTGCAACTTTCTGCTTTCAGTCTAGCATAGTTTCCTGGATTAGAGAGCACAGTTACAAAACACTTATTCAAGGAAACTTCATTTTGATTCCTGCAGCTGAGGAGGCTTCAGCATCATTTTCTCATCTTCCTTCTCCACTTCACTCACTTACTTGGACAACTTTCTCTCCTCTGCTCGAGTCGAAGCAACCTTTCACCGGCACAGTTCCATCTCTTTCTTTCGGCTTCGTTGCTATCAGACGGCGTGGTGTACTACTAGCCTGTTTACATTTTAGAGCCTCCCCCCCCACGGTAGGTAGCTGGGACTTACTTGGCTACAGAAAACTAGTGGTGGGAGAAGCTCCACCATTTTCTAGGGAGATTTTAGAAGAAGAGTGAAAGATGCTCTATGTCTTTCAAGATAGAAAATAAGCCCAGATTTACTGAACCCTTCTAGATTGCAGGAAATTTTATAAGACTACCAGGGTTTAGAGTAAAAGAGAAGCGGAGAAGAGCTTATCTATGATGCAATATAGTAACTAAGATGCTTCACTGTTTAAGATTATGACTGTTCATCCTTTTCTGGAGCAGAAATATAACTTTTTAAAATGTTAGTGCCATTTGAAAATCATTTATGGCTGAGCTCTAATAATACCTTTTTCTTTAGAGTGTCATTTTACACTTTGCATGTTCATTAGGGTCTTGTTCTCAGCCATAACTTCTAAGACCTAATCTAACACGAACAAAATAATATTTAAATCAAAAAAAAATTTGAACCGAGATTAGAGCACTTGTATCTTCTGCAAACTCTTTGCCTCAGTGCCAGGTAGTATATTTCTCCTTCTGACATGAATACGCGCATGGTTTTACTAAGCTCTATATGGCGTATACTTTGGCAGTATTTCTTTCCCACATCCCTACTTATCAAAAATCTTTACAAAATGCTAATAGAATCTGAAATTTTAGGAAGGAAACATCAAATAAAGGGACAATTTACACGGGCTTAATTTTCATTTCAGTTTACTGTTGGACTTTATTTTTTTAAAATGTTTAATTTTAACACCTGTTATTTTAATCTGGGTTCCAGTTTGTTCCATTATTACCGTTTGTAGACAGGCAAGAGGACAGTGAAAGACTGGATGAAAAAGAAGATTTACAACACCTTTTCCCTTGTTAGTTACATCCATGTAATTATAGCAAAGCGCTGAGTGGGTACCACTTTGCCATGCACCTGAAGCATTTTTTGCTTGACAGTGCACTGATAGTTTAGTAACACAGTCCCTACTGTGACTGACAGTTGGTTTTGGACTAAATCACATAACACTGAACAGGAGACGGTGGCTATTGGCTAGTTCAGCCAAAGTCTGTTTGGCAGAGTATATTAACCTTCATGAAGCTCTGCATTATTGCACAGCTCCATGCGATGCTGCTATCTGTAGCACAGGTTTACCCTTAGCTTGGCTACTAAGAGTAGCCAAAGGCAGTGCTGTAGAAAAGCAGAGAATCACTGAAAAAGTTTTCTTTAGCTGCAATGAAGATTACATGTGTGCCTAACACATCAATATGGCAGCTGACCTGACAGAACCGGCAGTTAAAACAATTCAGTCTTCTTAGGAAAGTTGTTCCTGGTGTAAAAGCTCAAACCTCAGCTCACTCAAAAGAAAACTATTCTGGAGCATTGTTTCTATCTTTAACACCTTGGGAAGGCAAAATGAGTAAATTAATACTGTTACTTCACCACTTTTATCTGTTTTATTTGGTATTTTCCAAGACCCAGTTCAATGCCATCTGAATCTGTAAATTACTGAAATGGAAAGCATTTAAGTCTGTTGACTGGAGAAGGAGCAAATACCATATTTCTATTGAAGAAGCCAAATCTGAAGGTGATCCAAGAAATTGCATTAATGTAAGCTTCAGCCCAGAATCACAGATGAGGCTAGTCATCAATCACCAGGGAGAGATGATAAAATAAAACAGGAAAGTGAGAAGAGATTGGATGGAAACATGATATAAGTTCTGCCATCTGACCTCCGCCAGCAGAGCCCAGCATTGATGGGAGCTCCTGCGTCAGCTTTCCAGGCCAAGTTTGTGCTCTTCCCAAGGGTGCTAGGACTGCAAGATTAGGGCTCCCAGCTGATCTGCTCGAACCCTGGGGAGAGAGGAGATGATTGTCATACCACCTATATAGGCATGCTTTACTCCAGGCATCTAGATCAGTTGCAATTCAAAGTAATTAAAAGTAGGAGCCCAGGATTCAATTACTTTGTTCAGAATTAAGTATCAAGTGCTTGGAATAATTTAGGGTAGCCAAGATATCAGCCCAAGGCTGACAAGTATAACACAGGCACTACAGGAGAACTGTGCCCTTCTGCTGCAGCAGCTACAGGCCAGGCAGGTGACATGAGGGTATCTCAAATGCTGCTAGACTCCTACGTTCAGACAACTGATCTGAGAGCCTAATTTCTCTGTATAGCCCACAGGAAGATGTAGGCACCTGCATCAGCATCAGCTAGTCCAGAGCACTGAAGTTAGGCAACATGATTACGGCCCTCAGAAAGCATTTACAGATGCAGGCAGCCTTCCCCATTCACCCTTGTAAATACACATCCCCTCCTCAGTGTTAGCCACCTGTCACCCCTGCCATCAAGACTAAGATGGGACTGAGTCTACTTTTGGGGAATGGTGCAGTCCTTTTCCCTCTGCTATCACCTGTCCTTCCCCAGGAGGGAACTTAATTGAAGTGAGGCAATGACAAAACTTTGCCTGATGCTGAGCTTGCAGCTTCAGACTGTCTTAGTCCAGGCTGGTGTCGCTCACCTCTACTGCTTGGCCTGTCTTCTGATGCCTAAACAGTTCACACAAAGTGGAAGAGAGATTTGTGCAGAGAGGTGGGGAAAATCGCACCCTTGAAAAAATGCTAGGATGGTGAAAAGGGGACGTCTGTTGTACATGGCCTCTGGCAGGTTCAAACGTCCGATTTGAATGAAGCAAAATCAGGGCTTGCAGCGTGGGTCTCTATCTTCCGTGTGAGTGTCCTAATAACCTCTAGGTTACTGGCTTCTCCAGAGTCACCTTAGAACACTTGTTTCATCCTGATACAAAGAAGGAAATTTCTGAATTTTTGGCAGGATAGTAAAACCACCCAGCTACAGTCTCAAGGCATGCACCTTCTCTCCATGGGAGGTGAGCAATCACACTCCACGCTGTTCCCTCAGGTACTGGCCCCATTCCACGGGCTGATAAGGAGGGATAATAGGTCTATGGCCCCACCTCCTTCCTTTGCCCTTTTGACATCCTGCTCCCCAAATCTGAGTGACAACAAATGCTAGTGCTGTAGTTCTCGGGCTGCCTAGGACACCCACAAGGCAGCCTGTCAGGTCCTGCACAGATGCCAGGGCTCGTCTGGGAGCAGATCCTCCACAACACAAACAGCTTTGGAGACTCGAAAGCACTCACTTTCATTTCCAGCCACTGGCAGCATCGCCCTGGGTTACCTCAATTACTCCGGGGTCCAAAGTTTCCTTCCTACCCTGCCATTCCTCTCCTGCACGATATGTCCCCTATGGGTACCGGCCAAACCTCACCTGTTGGAGGGGTAGGAAGGAGGGGAAAATTAAACAGACATTGAGAAGGCTCACGCAAGGCGGAAAGATAATGACTGCTCCAGCCAGTGCTGGCAATCACTGCGCAAACTTCCCCGCACAGCACTGCCAATGTAGCTCGCTCCTGACTGCGACACACCTGCTTGCTGAGAGCTGCGCTTCCCCGTGCCAGGGCTGCCCACTGCACCGACTGCCTGCAACTGCGCTGCTCCGCGCTCCAAAACAATACGTGCGGTAAAGGGGAATCAAACAACCCCGTTCACTCCACTTTTACGTGCAAAGAGCCAAATTTAGACCTATAGCTCTCAGCCGTGGTGTAGTAACCCACTCTTTCACATCCTTACCGTGCATATACGTGCTCTATACCAAACCAGGAAGTCACACTTTCCTGTCCGTAGAATCCTCTACGTTATTTGCAGAACATCACTGAGCTCATTTTAGGAGAATTCATTGCCGGAAAATGATTTTCAGTGAATGTTTTATTAATCAACACATGCCAAATCATATCAGCAAGGAAAAAAATAAAAATACTAAAAGAAACCCAAACAAAATAATAGAACAATTATTGCTTGAAGATTCTGATTGCCTATAAATTATAACTCTATTCAGCTCCATGACAATTTATGTTTTCATTTATGAAACCATTCTTGTTATTAACTTTCAATCTTGTTTACTGGGGGAAGTAGGAATACACCAAGCAGGCAAATCATTTTAAACCATGTCTTGAAAACCTGGGGTTATGTCACATGGGACACATTTATTACCACTGTTTTAGAGCACATGATAAGTTTCAAATGGGGCCCTATTTCAAAAGGCAGGGGTTGGGTAGGACAAGGCAGCTTACCATGACCGCAGTTCCTAATGTAAAAGTGTCAATGTGCTTGCTATATTCATAATGTGTTTATTCTCATTACAGTTTTCAATTTGTCAGTGTTTTACTGGCATGCAACCACAGAGCATAGACTGCTATTGCTGGTTAACCTTGTTATTGCAGACAAGTTACAAGTCCTGACAAGAGTTTGATAACTGTGCCTACTTATTTTAAGCCATACGTGAGGAAAGGGTAGGAGGTTCAAAGTAAGTTATGCTTTCCTGTGTGAGTCCCCATATGATCACTCAAAGTTACTGTAAATATAAAAGCAGAAGTGCCTGATTGCCATTTTGTCACTATGACACTAGACAAGAAGGTAATCAAAAAACAGAATCAAACATGAGGCTGAAGTTACAAAAGTGTAAGACCCTGGAGCCTCAATCCTCTAAAGCAAATGTGTGGATTTAGTCACCTCTATGGGTGTTTGCAGGATGGAGGATTCATTCACTTGCAAATAATCTTTCCTGGAATCTATATACCAGAAGAAACAGTGACCAAACAGGCAAAGGGTGGAAATTACTATTTCTTATGGAAAAAATATGCTTTTCTCCTCCTCCTCCTCTTCCTCTTGACACGTTTACTGCCTATTCATCTGCCTCAGCCCCTTGCTGTATCCCGTTGTAGACTTTGATTATAAACTTGCTGGGTCAGAAGAATCTTTTTCCTATTAATTTAACAAAAACAAAACAGCTTGCAAAAAAACCATCATCCAGCCCTGATCCTTGACTGAGGCCACATATCGCTGCTGGAATGTAAACATAATCTTACTATTTGACCAAATGCTCCACAGCAGTTAAATAATAAATATATAGTGGTGGAGAAAAAAAGAAATTAAAAGTTTAGGCAGTTCCTGGATGTGATTTCACAGATCATGGCAAATCAGATAACACTCTTACAGCTTCCCCAAAAGAGACACCTAAATAAAATTGTTTTGATATTCAGAGACGTTGGCCATGTGCTATTCTAAAGAAGTGAGGATCATGGACGTGCAGCCCTACAATTAAAAGATTCATCTCCTATTTACATTTTGTCATCTAAATTAGAAAGCCACCAAAGACTGCCAAAAAAAAATTTGAAGGAATAAAAAACATGAGAAAAGGTGAAAAAAAAAAAAAAGGAAAAGTCATTGATCTTTAACAAGCATCTGCCAGTGGCCATTTGCACATCAGTTCTGATTGTTGTCCTGCTGTGGAGAGAAGTGGTGCTGCCCCATGTATACCTTTGGTTTGAGCAGAACTTCCTTATCATTAAGGTCCATTAGTGTTCATTAGTGTCCTACAACATGAGCAGCTGACATATGGGAGGCAGAGCAGAGAGAGGCAGGATTCTGTTTCCAAACAGCATCTGATGCAGCTTGGAAATCCTGCTTCTTCAGTCTAGGAGCATGCTGCCTCTGAAAAGGCAGTATCTTACACATTGCTTTATCTCAGTGGAGGTCCATTTTACCAGAAAGTTAAAAAAAAAAAAAAAGGCAGCTAAACTCAGAGAGCTGTGGAGCTGCTGTAAAATTAAGAAAATCCTTTTCTCATTCATCTTTTAATGTTCCCTCAAATTAGATGGAGAGGAAAGATAGTTACTGGCTTCACCCTCACCCTTCTCCACCCTATCATTTAACCACAGAAAAGACTGATTTATAACAACAGTAACTTCTGTACTATCAGACATCTACAAGTTTTTCAGTCTGCAATTTTACCTCACATGAATAGATACTGCAGACTTAACACGCTTCAAAAAGTTAGAACCATTTTAATGAACTACTTCTAATGTGACTACACTTCTGAGAACATGCAGTTCTTTCAAATGTGTTTCCAAGTGAAATAATGCTTCTGAGATTTATTGTAACACCTATATTTTTTCCTAAAAATACAGCAGAATTATGCTTTAATTATTCTTAAGTATTTGAAAGCTGGTTATTGTCTTCTTTGAAATCTATTTTGACCCAAGCTTGGTTTAAAAAAAGATTAAAAAATTAAATGCAAAACTGTCCACTTCTGCATTTGTTGTTTGCAGTCCTATGGATGTTCTGCATTAGGATACTCCACCTCAGAAATTTCATGTATCATTTCACAAAACTTCAAGATGGAACACCTATTCTTCTGATAAAATGTTTGTTTAGAAAAAACTCCTCTTTTAAGTACAAGCTCCCTGGTGCCGATTTTGCCACCTTGGTAAATATTTATAGATGAGTCACAAGCCTCTGAACAAAAGCTTTGGATTGGGAGCCTGACTGAAGCCCTGATAGTAATACGCATATTCATGTTTCACTTGCTGACCTTGTATCTGCTACTTTTATGGGAAAATCAAATGCTTTTCATTATTACATTCAATTTCTGTCCTATATTTCAAGCCACATCTAAACTCTGCTTCTTGAGGCTCATGCTGATGTGTAAACAGAACGTTTCTTTATGAATCATACAGAGATGTCAGCATCATGGGTCTTGGGTAAAGTTCACACACTTGATAAACGTACACCTTAAGGGACTTTTTGTTGGGTCTGTGAAAGCGAAATGGCATATTTAAATTGATTCTGTTTATATCCAGTGCACAAAACAGACTTATTTTTATACTCTGATACACCTCAGTACCAGGGAGTAAAACATCAAGAGTAATAAGGAATAAAGGGGCGTCACGGACATATCACCAAAACAAGAGATGCCATGCCAGGGTTAATCCCCTTTTCAGCTCCATGGCTGACCGTCCGTGGGGACTGTGGTGTCTCCACGCAGCTATGTTACGTAGGCAGCCTGTGTAACTGTCATTGGGCCAGTAGATTTACATGGCAACACACCATTTTGGAAAAACATCAGAGTTTAATTAAGGTTGGTTGTTTTATTTTTTTAAATGAAGTGACAAGGAGAACTTAAGAACTGACATGAATAGCGTGAGGCCCATCACCACATGATTCCTGCCCACCTATTTCGCTCCAGTCATTCCCCACTTTGAAAATGCAGGCTGAGTTTTCTTAGCCTGTTTCATCTCAGGATCAAAACAGGATTCAGACCAACAAGGTTCTCCGAAAGAAAAAAAAAAAGTAATATAGTCTCAGTTGCAGTCCTCATATTGCTCTTCAGGAGGCCAAGATCATTCCATATACACCAACCCCAATCCCCTCGATGCAACCGGAGAGCCAGAGATGCCAGGCTGATTGCTTTGCACATCTCTGCAAATGAATGTTGGCGACATGAATCCCAACAGAAGTTGCATTCACAAAATGAGCCCCCTACAGAAATGCAGGGAATATGCTGGAAGGAAAAGACCTTTCCCTCAGTCATGCAAGGTAAAACCACAGCAGGTATTGTCTTGCAGGTCTGTGCACTACTCGGACTTTTCAGGTGTCAGGATGATGTACTTCCCTTACCTATAGCAGAACAAAAAGAAACAGGCTTTAAAACAAAGAAAAGCATTTATTCGAATTTTTTTTCCAGGTTTTAGATTTGGAAAGATGTGGCAGAGAAACCCTAAAGTTAAGGGAAAACAAGACAAGGGAAATCATGGCTAAATAATTAACATTCTTACTATTACAGCCACAACGGTTGATGGACCGAGGGCAGGCTCCTCATAATAAGGTGAGGTATATAGGACACAACAGAGAAGGGTTTGAGTGGACAGTAATACAGGTGTTACAGAGTAAAAAGGTGAGTTATATTCCCATCAGTGTGCGGCCTGCTGACAAGGTCTTAAACAGCACTACTCTTACTTAAAATGAGTGTTAAAACACAGGATTTTAGCATAACCCAATCCAAACCCTGGATTGTAGCATAGCTCATTTTCCTAACATTAAAGATCAGGACTGCAGGAAGAAAAACTATGAAAAACATAAACTAAATGCAAGCCAATATAGGAATACCCCCACAGTTTGTGGACCGACTGCCCCATTTATTGCAAAAGCATTAACTGTGAATCCTCTCGTGGTGTTTGAAAGGGTAACAAGATTACCCTTAGCTATAGCCCAGTTAAGAAAGTGTGCAAGAACAAGCTGATTCTCAGAATCAGCAAAAATATTTTTTTTTCCTGACTGAAAATAGTTGAAAGCAATAGGAACAAGTATCTGGTGCCAAAAAAATAGGAATAATATCACTCCAGCATGGGATTCATCAGCCAGCTCTCAAATTTGAGCCCAAACATTACTGACAATTCTAAAAGAAAAAGTTCATAACATGTTTTTAAAAAATTCAAATGCTTCTGCAATTGCTGTTTGCATCCAGATCACAAAGACGACGTATCAGAACGCAAAGAGAAAGGTCTGGCAGTCCTGCTGAGCGAGATGAAAACACAACAAGAGCTAGAAGACTCACGAAAACAAACAACCCCTGCCAACCTTGGTTTTTTGGTGGGTGATTTTTTTCAGCATTTCCCCAAACGAGAAATTAGGAAGAGCGTTCATATATCGAGGAAATTAGCACTACAGGATTGGAGAGATTCTTCTCAATACTGATTATCAGAATGTTATTTATTCCTACTTGCTGAGGGTGTCCTCTCAAACTCACCGAAATCAAAGGCACGTTAAGGCAAACTTCCCCCCCTGTTTTCTGGGGCAGCTGTGGGGAGCTGTAAGAGCCCGTGGCCGCAGGAGACGAGCCAGTCCCCGGTGGTGCCCACACCTGCTGGGTGGCTGCAGGGGAAGCGAGGGGGCTGCACAGACATCTCGCCATCCTGGTACCGGGGCCACGGAGATCCCCATCCCGACTGCCCGTGGTGCCGAGCTGTGGGCTAGCTGAGGTGGACAGACAACGGCTCGTCACCGTTGTCCGCAGAGAGGAGAGATGGAGGGAGATGCCTGAGCGGTTCCCAGGGCGAGATCTGAGAGAGGAGCAGGGGCTGGGGCTCTGGAGGCAGACAGAGGCACAGGTGTCCGCAGCCGGAGCGCCGGAGGGAGGGTCACCTCGCCAGCGTGGGCCCAGATGGCACTGCACATGGCTCTCCCCTTGCCGGAGCCGTGTCCGCTGAGGCAGCACCTAAGGTCACGGCAAGGCTTGGCAGAGACCTTACAGAGCTCCCTCTCCCCCCGCAGTCACTTGGATTTGGAAGGCCGGTGGGTTTGCAAACGACAAGCTGCTCTCTCCCAATCCGGGGAGGGCTACCTGGTGACCTTCCAGAAGACAGTGCCCACCAGCCTTTGCCCTGGGATGGGCGACCTGCCTGCTCCAGGCAAAAAAAGAAAAAGCAAAACAGAACACAGTGGTGCTCCTCCACCTATCCCAAAATTACAGGCGCAGGGACCGTTGTTCCTTGCCTGGGAGGCCACCGCAGCATCGTTTCGCTTGTGATACCTACCCAGAGCAGCCGAGAAACATCGGACTTGGGCTCAAGGCAGCAGCTCTCACCAGCTAGGCACTGAGCACCAGGCACGGAGTTAACGTCAGTGCTTGCCAGGGCGCCTTGGCCAGTAGATATGATGCCTGGTCAGCCTGTTTTGATGCTCCCAACAGAACTAGCGCTTTCTACCTCATGCTTGAACATTATGTTCCTCCTCCCTGCCTTCCCCAGCTGTGTGAGTTGCCTGCAACACGTGTGCCACGATCATGTTGGTGGGCAGGGCCCCCAGTGCTGGGCCATGCATGGGACCAAGTATTAGAAGGGCTTTTCCAGGGATACCACAGCGACTGTGGGAGTGGGGACAAGTCCAATGGCACGTCACACAGTATTCCTCAGGAACGAGATTGGGACACTCTGGGGATACTCTAAGGGTACCTCTGCCATGAGGATAGGACAGGAGTCAGAGGAGATGATCCTGTCTGGGTCACCCATAGTTAAGGAAGCCTTGAGAGTGATATAAAGTGGCAGGATAGTAAAATTCTTGCCCAGGACCACAAACTCCAGGAGTCTTGTGGCTTACACATAGTTTTTGTGGGTTTTTTTACAAGTTCCGAGAGCATGAAAACATGACCCAAACGTAATGAATACAGTTACAACTATACATTACTCAGCCTGAAGCAAGAGAGAGGGTGGACTGCACTATGCAGCTCAGTAAAGTATTAATATAATAGGAGGTGTACCAGCTCGGCTAATAAAGCATTCTTCGTTCTCGCCCTTGAATTTAATTTGTTGTTGAGGCACACGCCAAAGGTTGAGCATTTCAGCTCATTTAAGGAGTTATGACCCAGCACTGTACCAGGGCTACCATATTCCAAAAGGCTGAACATGGCTGTTAATCACAGCTTCCCAGCAGATCCAGAGAGGGAATACCATAAAATTGTTTAGTAAACAGTGCATCTGCATTAAATAAAGACGAAAGCTCAATCTGAAATATTTGAAAGTAACTTTTAAATGAAAAGAAAAGGTGTGAGTTCTTATTACACGTCTCCACAAAAGCCTTTTCTGCTGCTATTACTGTGTACCTTCCTGGGATAAATGTGTGGTTTACAGCATCTACATTACAATGTATAACTTTTAGCACTCACACTTTATGCTGTAACACATGCACAGACACTTTTTTTTTTCTCCTCGATCTTCTTTTGGATATGATTTCTTAAGGCTTGTCTACACGGGGGAAGCTAAGCAGCATAGCAATTCTGGGATAACTACTCTGTGATAGCTCCCTGTGGACACTTCATTGCAATAAAAAAAAGACTTTATTCGGGAATAATTACTCTGCATTGTGAGTGGAATAATTATTCTAGAATAAAAATCAGCCTAATTCCAAGATAAAGTGTATACACCCATGCCAGAGTTTTTGTCTGTTTGTTTGAGTTTTGGGTTTTTTACCCCAGAATATGAATACTGTACGAGAATAGCTGGAACTTTTTTTTTTTTCCCCTGGAATAGCTATGTTAGGCCATTTTCCCCTATAGATAAAGTTATGGTATTGAGTTAAATAAAATGTCTGTCACCTGGATTCTTGTTAGTTTGAAGTGTGGTTTTTCTCAGTCCAAAATATTTGTGTTGGCAGCCAGTAGCAGGCTGATGGGCCTTTCCTTGACATGGTTTTTCAATTCTTTGGAAACAGGGGACTTGTCCTCCTCAGCATATTCTTCAGATAGGAAATCTGTAGCTGGAAGCCAGCGTGTTACGGATTTTATTTTGTGGGATCACGCTGGAAAGTATCTTCTTTTTTGTACATCTCTAGCAAAAGAGAGCAATTGTCTCTGCCCCATAAATCCAGAAGAGTCAAATTGTGACTGGCAAACTCTTATCTAATAGTGTTTTGTCTCTCTCCCTGAATGCAACCGGCTATTTATCTTAAGCAGTTAGGTAATAGATAAAGATCAGAGAAGGCCATGATGGTTTGCCTGTTAAGCAAAGCTGAAATAGCTCTCCACCTGGCCAAGACGCAGGCCAACCACAGGCATCTCCCCTGGTCTTTTATCACTGATCTTCCTCCAAGTTCACTCAAGCATCCCTTACCTCCTGTATTTATGACCTCTCCTGCCTTTGTATTTTAACTGGCTCTGCTCTCAGGCTGTGGGTGGAGTGAAATGTGTAAAACCACCTGCCCATGATGCTGTCTTTCCATTCAGCTTCAGGAAAAAAGGTTTATTCAGTAATTAAAAACTCTTTTTTGCCTTTAGATGTGTCTAAGTGTTTCTAGCAGAAACGTAAGTCACACAAACAAATCCATTCCTCATTCATCTTGCTGGCCCGCCTTTCCCTTTTAAAGACATGTAATTCTGTTTGAAGGTGATCTTCAGGGTCTTTAGTCCTTTCATAACATGGCTTTTCATTTCCCTCCTTACCCTTTAGCATTTTCAAGGAGATCTGCCACCAAAGGCTGTTTCAGGTACAGAATGTGTTCATGATACTAATAGTGTTTAATGCATAGTCCAGTGGAGATATTTAAAGCATCACATGAACCATAAGGAGTTAAATTCAACTGGCTTCAATATGAATCAGCTTTATGTGCAGATAAATTGCCAGGCAAAGAGCAAACTGCAAATGTTGCTCCTGATTCTGTGTACACCAGCGTTTTTGGTAATTTTTAAACATTCTATATTATCTTTTAAACAACAGATGGTGTTAATAAAATTATAAACCACACCCCATAAAATGCCAAACAGCAATAGCATTTACCACGGAAATAATACAAGGTATAATATTTCCGCACTTATGAAAAGCTGAGCATGAAAAACATTCACGTTGCAAAAGATAAGACCCGAAATACTCCTTTTCATTTCTTGTTAATGCAGCTTCAGCATTTTAATTAGTATCAATTACTGCGAATAGAGTTTTGGATGTGTTTTAACTCGTTCAAAAGTTTCAAAAAAGAAAGTTTTTATTTGCTTTGTATTAGTGTCTCTCACTGCAAGTTCAGATGTGCAATGCAAAAAAAAAGGATCTGCTTTAAGAAATGGAGTTTGCTTTGAATCAGTTAAAATGAAAGAGACGGATGACATGTTAAGTTTTCTGTGAGCTCTGAGTATTAAATTACTTAATAAAGAAAAGTAAAATTTGGCAATGCTGAGTAAGTAATCAGAAAATAATGAAAACACTCTTAAATAGGTGACAAGTCAAAGCTCTATCAAGGGCCAATTCTTACTCCAGGAAAACTCACATTAACTTTGATCGAAGTGAGAGCTTTTGGTACTTCCACAGATGGAAAAGAATACAGACTAGTTCACGTAGAGATCTTTACTGACATTTTTCAAAAGTTTATAAACTAGATGGAAACAGACTGGCTTTCCCTTTCAGACTAAACTCGCAGTCTGAATATCACTCCATGAGAACGCTACAGTAGTTTCTCAGCTAGAGTATGGAGACATATGGACAAAACAAGTGTCTTCTATACATGCAGGAGAATGCCACCAAGCCTGTCATCACTTGGGTCATTCAGCACTTCCTCTGCCTATTTTGAGCCCAGCCTGCTGCCTTATCGCATTATGCTGGAGGGAGAATCTGTTTCTTCTCTCCTCCATCTATCTTTTTGATATTCACAAGACAGTCCTCCTCCTCCCGAGAAGCCCAACAATCATGGCAGCTCAGCTACTTATCTTAAAGAAATGAAAGCGAAGTGTGTTTGTTAGAGAGCTGGGCAAGAAGTCTGGTATTGGGGATCTGAGCGTAGCTAGACTGCAGCACAATGAAATGTGAACCCAGTCAGACTCTGCGCTTAATTATGGAAAGTAGTGATTATGCAGGATGAAAGTCCCGTCTCAGCCAACTGCTGCCAGGTCTACCTGTCTTAAGGTGTTCCAGCAAGGTGTGTGGCTAAATCTTCATAGCTCCACCCTCCTTTCGCAGTCTCCTGTGGCATGTGTGCATCTTCATTTTATAGTCTTCAGGGCTAGTCCTCCAAGTGCAGTTTATATGAGTCAAGAGACTCACGCCGGCATTACCGAGATCAGAATCTAGCCATTTGTATGTCTGAGCACATATTCTCCTTGAAACAAGTTTGTGGTAGTATATTCAGGAATGTTTCGCACTCGGGTTCAGATCTGGTTCCAGCTGGAGTTCCCTTGTAATGTTCCAAATCTCATTAAGTTAATGAGAGTTTTTTTCCAGCAATTTCAACGGGATTCCCTGTTTCTGTGCCCACATCCTCGGCTCAGCCTTGCCCACAGGAAGCCAGGAACAAGAGGTCACACTCCATCCCTGCCACTCCCTTTGCAGCAGGACACTGAACGGGGGTGTCAGGGCAGATGTGCCAGAGGTGACCAGTAGCCACTCTCGCCTGCCTCCCTCATGTCTTGCCTTTCCCTGTTAGCCAGTTTTCTCTGTGGTCTGGTATGGTCAGAGATTCGGACTTAGGAATTGGACCTAGGAAAGCTGCACAAGAAAACAAAGGAAAAAATTAAACAGGAATTGTGTGTGTTACCAAGCTTGGAGAGTGCACGCTAACATTACAGTGATGGGCGATGGTGTGACCCCCACCTACAGGTCAAGTTCAATCATTTAACACGTGCTTTTTTCCTTTCCAAGTATATTATCAAATTGACCTGTCACATCTGGCTGCCTTGCTGACCATCCAAAAAAAAAGAGATTGCAGACAGAAGAGATTGCCCTCAGATGAACTGAGGGATGGCTGGAAACCTTGCATAGCTGGTGACAAAGCTAACTTATTTTCATGGAAAGAAGACTGCAGCAATCAGGACAGTCAAACCAGTACCTTTAATGAGAACTAGATTCACCCACACAAGCGAGTTGTATGGACTCAGAGATACGTATCTTCTCATATCCAAATCATATACTTCCTATTGGCACTACAATTATTATACAGACTCACTAAGAGAAGACAATCTTCCTAAATATTTATTTAGTGTTGATAGAATTGCTTACAAAACCTCTCTCTCATTCTGAGAATCTCTTACAAGACTCCCTTGTTCCCAAGTTCATTATAGCTACTTATATTATTACTGTAAATCTTTCTAATGCCTCAAATATTTGGCTCTGAAGAACATTTTTATAATGAGGGTGGGGCAATGCAAAACTTTTCCTCTCCTAATTCATTGCTAAATTGTATTTGCAAGTTCAAATGCCAGAGTGATGAAATCACAATATTATTCATTGGATTTTGTTTGATTGTTTGGTAGTGTTGTAGGGAACGTATCTATAAAACAACATGAAAAGCAAAGCAACAGAGCTTTAGGGGTTTTCCGGAACTTCTCTTCCGCACACATCAATTTTACTGTATGACTGTCCTGAAAGATTTATGCTTTGTGTTTTGAGGGCCAGGTTTTAAATGGCTTCACAGAATAAAAATATTAAAATTTAAATGCAACTTTAAAAATGTGTGTTGGACCTTTGGGCCTTCTGAAGAGGTCAAGTTCAAGACACTTATAAAAAGACCATTCCCAGAGAGACTGCATGGGAAAGCCTATTAACATTACTGCTTTCCCTTTATTTCCCCTTTGATCATAAAATAAGGTTATGGGTGGCAAAAGCTGTAATGGTGGGAAGATCCCAAATAGGATAGTATGATTTAATCTACTGAATATAAAAAAACCAAACCACCAACAACAATATGGTAGGTTACCAAGCAAGACTATGACTACAAGGTGCCTTGCTAAGGAGAAACAAAAACAAAACCAAAAAAACAAACGAAAAAAGCCCTGTACAAGTCCACAATAGGAATTAAATTAAAAAAAAAAAAAAAAGAAGGAAGACCATTTTCATTCTACTTCTTCTTTAATTAAATCTCATTTTGTTCATATGGCAAAAACCATTAACAGCTATTATTTAAAGAGTTCCTAAATCCTGAGTAAAAATAAACAAGTTCCGCCATCTAGAATAAGAAATAAGAAAGGACAATTATATGTTTATGCTAGGGACATGCCTCAAAATTTCCATATTCCATACAGAGAATATCGAAGCCCTCCTTCTCCTACTTCTGCAGGCCTAATAGTGACAGTGACTGATTTAAGGGAAGAGAGGGAGAATACACAAGTCTGCCTGAGCACTTCTGGGCTCATTTTCATCCAAACAAACTGGCATTTGACTTGTTATATATATTTTATTCTAAAAGCTGGGGGCTTTTTCTCAATTTTACTGTATGAGGTAAAATTTGGAAAATATACTATATGAACTGTCTTCCATTCCTGCTAAGGCCATTTTTTACTATGTGGGTATCGAAAGGTCCCTAGTGCAAAATAGACTCAAGCTCATTGATTTTAAATAGTCCCCTATAAATAAAAGCAAAATTTGGCTCTGAACACCTCTAGCAGAAAACTCTGTTATTGTCATGAATATCTTAAGTGTAATCGTTTTTCTTGTAGTTAACATTCTAAAGAGAAGAGGAAGTTGGAAATCCAGATAAATCTGTTACGAGTCAATTAAGAAGCCAGGATTAGCATATGCAATCAAGATGGGTGCAGCAAGATTTCATGGAAGAGTTCATGAGGAAGCAACCAGGATGTATCATTTGTATGGGCAACCTCCTTGGTTTGTGTTCTTCTCAACCTCAGTATTGTTGACTTGACTCACTGCATGAATATTGCCAAGCAGTAGCAAACCACGATTGCATTTTCCTGCTTGCACGGATACAACTTACCTCGACATGCAGTTTTAAAAAAGGCAAATCTTATGAACTATGACAAACAGTAAAAACTCCTTTTCTTCTTTCTGCAGATATCCTTTTTTATAAAATCTCTTTCTAAACCCCAGTTATATAAATATAATCAGTAGACACGGCAGACTGTCCTACTCTTCATTGATCAGATAGATTATATTGAATACCCCTCAGGGACTAGAAATGAGATACTTCACACATAGGTCACCTGAGCAAGTGAAGCCTTTATCAGGGGGTGACTTATTAGTGGAAGATATAAAAGGAGTCGATGAACTCACACCAGTTACTATCAAGATGAGTATCTATATTCTAAAGCCAATGTCAAATTTACAAGAGAATGTAGCTTTTTTGTGTGTGTAGTAAAACAAAAAAATACATGAGCTTTATGGGTACAAAGCCTGAAAGCTTTAACATTTTTGAGCTGATTATTATAGAGTCAGGTCCTCACAGAGAATCTTACAAGTCCACTATCCATGCTGTATCTTTTCTACAAATGAACTGAAGGCGTGAGTCTCCTGGGATGAAAAGCTAATGTTTTCCTAACTTCACATTTCACAGAAAGAAGAATTCAAGGCTTTTAAAATATGATACTCAATGGAAATAAAAATAATTTCATATATATCTGTGATCTCAATTGTCCTGAAAAAAGCTGTCCATGGCGCTGTAGAACAATACAAATTTAGCACAGCTGCTGAAGGACAGTCACGACTGAACTCATTTCCAGCATATGGCATGATTTTGCTTAGATCTACAGATTGAGGAAGTTTGATGAAAACTAAACAATCGTTCATAAATCTCAAGCCTCAGTTACCATGGTTCATGGGAAGCCATACACCTAATGCCAGTTAAGAAGACTATTTGTTTTGTAATGACTAGAATAAGAGTATAGAACATGAAGAAATAGGAAAAACTGAATTTCAGCCACCAAAGATAAAGCTGTGTTAGGAGAAGCTCATGTCTGCTTTTGCTGAACTTCATATTCAGTAGTTACGATAGGCTTTGCACACCACCACTTTTCTTCATATTGACCAAGACTGATATTAGTTTAACACAAGATGTGATCCCTTCAAATTCAGCAAAGAAAATTATACTACTTCACAAATGTACTTTCCTAATTTGAAGTTTCCTGAAAAAAAATACAGTGCTGGTTTTGGGGTTTTTTTAAAACATGCTGCACAACTGGAGCTATTTCAATGAATAAGAAAGATGGCATGGCCCTGACATTGCAGTAAAGACTGACCACTATAATCACAGCAATGATAAGCCCTTATTTTAAGACAGAAACTTCAAAGTATCAAAAGAAACACATCTACTGGACCTTTTTTTCTCTTCTTGAATCTTGCTCCATTATATTTCTCTACATCATGGTCAATCTAAAACGAAAAAAAGAATAAGGAACCCTGCACATCAGAAATGCTCTACATGGACTATATTTTTAGAGGGTGTAAATATATTAGAATATATCAATGTATATGAACAAATTAGGGTAGAAGGGTGTGTTTCAGAGGCTTTTCAATGTGTGCACACTATTAAAATCTGTCTGAGATCTGCTTGGAGAAAGCAACAATTATATTTCTTATTAAAGAATATGCAATTACAGCCCTCTTTACACTTCCTGCTTCCTTCAACAATGAAGACCTGTCTGCACTGAAGATTATAAAGTCCTGCACTGTTTCACTAGGTCACCAAACTAAACAGGCCAATCCACTTTCATGGCAATTTATTCCGTATTTTCTTTTTTGGGCCAACTTTTATAATAAAACTGGGCCTAGCTGGAGATTTACAGCATTGTCACTGCAGGAGAGTTAGCGCCTGTAAAATTAAATAGAATGCTGTTTAAACTTAAACACCAAAAACTTGTGTGAGGTCCCTAATGTATTATTCTCGTGTCTATTACCTTTAAAACCTTTGTCAGACACTGAAAAATACAATCTTCAGAATTCCCAGTTTTCCACAAAAGTTACCACAGCCATAGCTGGTGCAAACACTTTGTGTACTAAACCATTATTTTAGTTCCTTTTTCTTTATGGTATTTGTCTGTCATCAGAAAAACCAGAAAGTCTACAGTTCAGATTTCTCAGGATCATAAATGGTTTGATTAAACTACAGATGTTAATTAAGACCCAAATCTGTATCTTCATGCATAGCCAGAATAACCAGCTTGTTAGCTAGGGAAAGCCCATGATATTTAGAATATTCCATATTGTAGGATGCAGATCACAAGTGGAAGGGTTCCAAGGCAGCTTTGTAACCTCCTCTTCAGTTGTATCAAGCAGGTTTGGGGAAGGAAACATGCATGGGACAGACCGTCTGAACTGTGCCCATATATCCTATACGTGGCAAAAGCAGTCAGTTATGCAGTGGCAGGGGAAATCTGTGTGCTGGACTGCCATCATGTTGTTACCTTTTTTTGTCCCCTGATTTTGGAAGTTTGCAAGTAGGTAAAATGAAATTATTTTTAAAGGAGAAATAAGCATCTTTGAATATCATTACACTTTTCCTAAAAAAGGTCAAAATTTTAGTATGTATTTTCATTTTAATTTAGTTAAATTCCATAGAAATATAATTCTAACTTTGTATCCCACAGGACTCAAACCAATATGAGTGTCTGGCCATGCTAGCCATTACAGCTTCTAATGGGAAACACTTACAGTGAGAATTTTCATTATAAATAATATGCAATCCAACAGTTTCCTGTGCTGTCCTTTGTGATACAAAGTAAAAATGGACCAGAAATTCTACTGAGAGAACAGTTATCAGCAGCTACTAAGTATTGGTGTTAATAGGAAACCAACTTTTATGAATAAAGAGATACTGATTTACATGGCTTATGGCCTAATCCTATAAAGGGTTCTGGCGCTCCAAAAACTTTGGTGCTCCAACACCGAATTTTTCGGCCCATGGTCCCCTACCAGGTATCCAGAATCATGTTTTAAATGCACGACTTTCCTGAGGTGTACATGGAGAGACACCTGGGTGGCCTGGAAAACAGCCAGCACAGCGTGCCTTGACCTCAACACAAGCTGACTGGAATTAACCAGGGAAAAAATGAGGTTTGTCCCAAATCTAAAATCCTGCTTCCCTCTAAAGCCAGGGCTCTACCTGAGGGTTACCTCTAAAGACAGGGCTCTAGCCAGGGCTGTCTGAGAGATGCCTCCATCCACTCAGTATCTACACCCTGATTCTTTTTATGAAAATAGGTTCCTGTGATCTTTCCTTCAAAACTTATGTTTTATTAAAACATAGCTGGAGGAGAAGCTGGCTTCCCATCTCCCTCTGTATAACAACTCTGTGATTAGAGCACTCACGCAATCATGGGATTCATCTCTCCTGCCCTGAAAGGCCCCAATTCACAACTCCTCTCACCCTAGGGAGGACTCTGACCATCAGGCTGATGGTGTTTTTAGAAAAGGCAGTCTCGACCCTTCTGCTGAAACAGTGCCCTTGGGCACAAACAAATTCAAGATTCCTTAGATCATAATCTAATGTTTAGGTTATTCCCAGGGCTGGGGCACACACCGAGTTTTCTTGGGATTATTTCTGTCTTCGCTATGTTAAATTGTTGTGGAATACACACAACGCTCCCCTCAAAAAAAAAAAAAAAAAAGTCCATCATTACCACTGTGACCCTGCTGCATTTTGTCAAGAAGCCAGCCATGTCAGGGAGGCTGGGGCATGCTCCAGGAGTGGCCAGGAGGTCAAGCCGACCAGGACGCTTGGGTGGCGGAATGTCGTGGTCCTGGGGTCCAGAGGACTTGGGCATAAGCACTCCTGAAAGGCCGCTTGGGAGTCCCAGGTGGAAAAGGAACTAACTCCAAGGCATGATTCATGAGAGGCAAACGTAGTGCTTTGAGGTTTAGGCAACTCCTTAGCAGAGGTTTTTGGAATCACACCTGTTTGTTCACATGCTTAAATTCCACCCGAGTCCCACATTTCACACCATCCAGACCCTCTTATTGACCAAAACACAAGTATTGACAGAGACATCTTTGTGCTCACCAAAATATCTTTTTATTTATGAAAAAACCAGCAGCAGTTGCCAAGGACAGTTAACATTGAAAGCATTGAGTTGTTACCTTCACAGGATAATCCCTGTCATAGCTCAGCTGACAGATTGATTATTCAAAGTATGGTGCACCTATGGTTGGGAATCATATTGCAAGGCTTAGGGCTTTACACTAAAACTGCCCTGCCTGTAGATAAACCCCAAAGGAAGAATTGTGCTAAATCCTATTTTCACTTCACAATATTCCTGAGGTGAAAATATAATTTTGCGGAAGTAAAATGTTTATTTTGACATTGTGACTGATGTCTTCCACTCCATGACAGAAACATTAGCAGAAGGCCTTACTAACTAGATGCGGTAAACTCCAGACCAAAGACACATTGCTTTAAAACTTCCTTCTTCTGGGCATGTTCTGTTTAGGCCTTTACAAAATCTCTACATTTCTAATAACAAGATGTACTTGTGTCTCTGAACAGCTCAGTGGTGAGGTGTTTATATTATCACCTATAGCAGGAAAAGCCTTTCCACTGGACTTACCAGGAATACAGGAAAAAAAGGTACTTTTCTCTTATTTTTTCTGTTTTCATAAGCCTATTTACTAAGATCTAGTGGCACACCTTGTAATGACTAGTTAGGTATTCAGAATAGCAACATGACTATAAGTTAAATATAATTTGTGAAATATATGCCATATTTGATAAAAAAATGCATGTAGTCAGAATCATATGATGATTTAATTTGCATAGATGTAAAACCTGAATTTATTATACACAACCTATATTTGTAAAAGTAGACAGTCACCTGGTTTCTCTTCAGTGGTTTAATCTGGCAGTCCCTCACTAGAGGCAACAGAATTTTTAAAAGCAGCCAAGATGAACCAGACACCAAGGGGAAGGAGAAAAGAAGAACAGACAGTGTGCAGGAAAAGTGGTTCACACAAATACTACTACAACTCCTTCAATCCTTTCAAAAATGATAATTTTAGACTGACAGAAGATGGAGAGAGGCAGTCAGGCAAAACAGAAGTCAGTTTGATGTCATTGATGCACCTGCAACAAGTTGATCTTCTCTTCTGTAAAGCAGAAGTTTGAAGAGGAAATCTACAGGATGCAGTTTACTTTTTTAGGTAATCAAAAGATCTCCTGCAACAGAGATGTGGAGCAGAAAGTAGTTACCATCTTGGAGACAAGCTGAATGGACTGAGGTACTGTGTAGCATCAGGGCCTGGAAACATGAACCTTCAATGAATGACTGGAGGAAACTTAAGTCAGTCTGGAGATGGACAGATGAATTTGTTATTATTGACATGATGCCCATTTCAGTGAACAAATTTTCAGGAGAGACATTCAGATAGTGAGGTGGCACAGGCCTAAGCTCAGGAGATCGGTGTCTAACCAACAAAGAGTAGAATAATCAAAAGTCTGCAGAAATACACTGAAAGCAGCAGCCACATTCAGAAAAAGTCATCTGAGTATTTTCCACTGAGCCACCAGCGAGATGAAACATCAGACAAGGCTACGGTACAGCTGATAATGGCCACCTGCATTTAAAATATGCACAAAAGGCCACTCCGGCATGGTTGTATTTGTTCACTGCCATTTTCATCTACAACAGATAACACTAACACCAGCTGGAACATAGTTACTCAAACCAAGTCTTAACATTTCGTCAAGCTGCTGAGACAGCTATGTGTAGACCACGCTAGTAAGCAGGTATTTTTGCTATGTTTCACAAGTACTAACATATAAATGGATTACAAAACTTAGGCTGCTGTTTTTGTCTAAGAGGGAAAAAAGACTCAAACGTTATTTTCAGTTTCTGATGTGCTTAGCTTAAAGCAAACCATGAAGAGGGCAAGCAATCATAAGAAGTGCTAGGTGGCATGTGGTGTTTTTCACTGGTATAGCATTAGCCATATACTACAAGCTGGAAATAAACCATACTTGATAAGGTACATACTACTTGCGAACGACAAGTACCTGAGCATTACTGAGAGTTCTGTTGATCATCTGTAATTTCAGGCAGAAAATGGCCTTCTCTGTCAACCATGGGTCAACATAACTCTCCAGTATGCACACATCCATGCAGCGTTTCTTCTTAATAATGAACATTTCATTTCAAGCCCCAGCTAACATTAGATACAGAAAAAAAACCTCACAGGTATTTATTTGGTTCCTGGATCTATGTGGATGCTTTTAACCCCACTCCACTCCTTGCTCTACTTCACTTCCCACCCCTAACTCATGTCTAAACATAAAGATATTTACATGTCTGAAAGGAACTGGAAAGCATCTGTGATATTTCCCAGAGGATCCGATAGCTCTTCTCACACAAAAGTGTATTTCTACATCATTATGTCACAGTAGCACTTCAATAATGGGCACCTCAGGAAGGGCCTCTGACATAGTTTCAATTAGCAGACTCACCACTTTCACTTGAAAGAGACAGATTTGGACAGAAATATTTTCAGTTAATATTGTCCTTCACTTGAATTGGTTATGTCTGTAGTCCTTGTAGGATGGGTCATCAATAAGATGGTCTTTGGACAAATATACTTTCACACATTGTTCGAAGTCCTTAAAACTCATGGGACTTTGAAATCACGTGGATTTCTGGTGTTCCTTGGCAGGTGCTACATCCACAAATTCATGAGTGGATTATTGTGATTCATATGCCACTTTCATTTTTGGCAGGTAATGCTAATGGTATTGGAGAATGATTATTTGAATGAAATCTGCACCCACTTCCCTCAAATCAGGACTCTAAAAAAGCTCAGAATGGAGCTGTCAGCATAAATACATAAAAATATATGTGAACACTTATTCTGTATAGGGTTTTGACTGTACAATACCAGCCATCAGGGATGAGCAGGATGAACAGGACTTTCTATAGTTCCTGTAGAAGGCTGGGCAAGCAAACATCTGGGGGTGGACACTGAGGAAGAGGAAATATCTACGTGTCAGTAATAGGAAAGTTATATTGTACACCTGCTTTTTAGGCATGCCATCTGCGCTCAGTCATACCATAATGCAGCTTTGATGACATGCCACAGCTAAAGGGCAGGCAATATACATCTTGCTTCATTGACATGAATGACACAACTTGGTAAAACTCACTGCTTAATGATATAAATCCTAACTCTCAAACACAGTATATGGTTGTCCTGTATGTTTTTCAATTTTTAGACCCATGCTAAGTATTTTGGTACTGAAAGCACTGAAGGAGCATTACGGTGAAAACCGATGCACACTAGGTAAGCAATAGCACCTTATCTATACTAATGCCGGACTTCTCTTTATATTTTGTTGGCCTGTAACTACCCTATAACATCCACTGCATATTGTTTACAGTAACCTAATAACAAGCAATTCTGTTCCCATTACTGCTTACAATCTCATATTAAACATTTCTTGTTTCCAAAGTAAACTGCCCTATGTGGTTGAAAGATATCACCACACTTTTTAAAGAGCTGGATAAATCTTGTATTTAGAAAAGGAAATGGGATCTAAAAAAAAGGGTGTGTATTTTGAATAATATACAAAATTGATGAAAAATAAAGTTTATATTACATTTATTTTTTAAAGAAGCATTTTCCATAGTGCACTGGAGGATCTTTAAGAGGGAACTTGGTCTAAATTCAGTTCCAGTCCTGGATCTACTCTTAAATCCATGTGTGGCCTCAGGCAAATGTGTTAATTTTCCTGTTTCAGTTTCCCTGCCTTTAAAGTGGGGATAACGCGACTAACCCAAATAGCTTGGCTGCAGTTTATAAGAATGAGTAACTCGATTATTAGATTTCTGAGACATGAAACATGATTATTATTAGGATTCACTGACCAGCTAGTCAGAAGAGTGTGATACAAATAAAGGAGATAGATAGGTCTTTGACAATAGAAGGATGCTGGTTAGTCAGTCAGTCAGTCCGAGTAGCTGTGCGAGGAGGCAGCTCTAGGGAGCGGATGGTTGGACTTGTAAAAGTGAGAATGCCCCCTTTGTACTGACTTTCTATTTATTACCCCATGGTACCTAAAGACCATAAAAAGCTAAGTCCTGTCTGAGAAATGAATAGGTCCAAAACATTACAACAAATCAGCTGCAGGCAAATAAATTTTTATCTGTGTAAGAGAGCTAGATGTTATTTTCTAGTGGAAATGTCAGAATTGATTAAAGACTTAGCATTTCTATTTAAAATGAGAGAGTAGTGGATGATACATTTTAAAGGGAAAAAAAGTCAGGGGCCTGATAACATGGAGATAATGGGGTAAATTAATTTCTGGTGTTGCTGCAGCAATTTGGTACTCAACATATCGGGTCCAAATTTATACCACTGTACATAGTGTAAATAGCAGTGCCTTTTAATAACTATGACAAAAATACTCTCCCTACTGGCAAGGTCAATATTATTAATTGTTATTCCTATTATTAACCTTTGGGCTTGTGTATCGTCCACGGATTAATGATTATTCAATAACTGTGCTACAAGGTTGCACTTTCTAATAGCAATTAATAGAAGGGCGTGCCACAGGTTAACTAGGAAAAGCACTGACATATCAACTTCATGGTCTTGGTCTTGTTTCTGAGACATGCAAAGGTGCTTACAGGGATTGTACCTGTCAATTCCCAGAGCTGAAAGAGGAAATCTGCCTCAAAGTCAAAAAAACCAAAAAACAGAGATTGGGCTGACATCCAGGGTCCCCTCTCTTCTCAGTCTCCTAGGGAATAAGAAACAGCCTCAGCTTTCAGGGAAACCTGCACTCATTGCCAGGTTCGCTCTCCAGGAACTCCACTTCCAAATCCTGCATCAGCGAAGATGGGAAAGAAGGTCTTAAAAACAAAAGAAGAGAGAACAAGTCCCTCCCCAAGGAGAAGTTACACGAATAAAGGCAATTCTCAAACTGCGTTTTTGAGGAGCACATGGTGCCAGGTGAAACACCAGGCGAGAGAGCCGGGGGTGATGCGCGGCGGGACCGGGCCCCGCTCCCGGCCCCGACAGGGCAGCGCGGCTGCCAGGCGGCGGCGGGCGGGCAGCGACCCGGGGGATGCCTGCCCTCGCCCCGGGCATCCCCGTCCTGCCGAGGCCGCCAGCGCTGCCGCGGAGCTGCTGCCTCAGCTGCCTTAAATCGCTGGTGGCCGTGGGGCGCTGCCTGCCCGAAAGAGGCCGCGGCCGGGGCGCAGGGACCAGCGGCGGGGGCAGGCACGGGGCGCGGGGGCAGGTGTGGAAATAAAGGAGCGGGGGAAGGATGGAGGGAAGGGGGAAAGCGGGGGAAAGCGGGGGAAAGCGGGGGAAAGCGGGGGAAAGCGGGGGAGCGGGAAGGGGGCCGGGGCGCGGTGCCCGGGGAACGCGACGCGGGGGCGCAGGGGGGTTCCGGCCCCTCTCGCAGGGTGGTGGGGGGGGCGGCAGGGATGGACACACAGACACACAGACAGACACATCCCCCGGCACTTCCACCAAGTCAGCCCCACCGCCACGCGGGGCCGGGAGCGGGCGGAGAGGAGGAACCGCCGCGCACACACACACACGCACACACACACACACACACACACACGCACACACGCAGCCGCCGCACTCCATCCGCCGCTCGGTCCCCCCCACCCCCGCAGCCCCGCAGCCCCCCGCCGCCGCGCAGGCAGGAGGCGGCAGGCGCGGAGCGGGCGGCGGCGCAGGGCGCGGAGCTCCCCCGGCCGCAGCCGGCCTCCCGCCGCCGGCCTCCCGCCGCCCCGCTGCCCCGACGGCACCACCGCCCCCTCCCCGGGGGCAGCGCGCACCTCCCCGCCCGAAGGGGCCGTACGAGGCAGCGGGCGGGGGGGGCGCGGGCACACACGCACAGACACACAGACGCACAGACACACAGAGGCAGAGGCAGGGGTGCCCCACGCCGGTACCTTGCTGCCCTGGTGTTTTCCGTCCGGGCTCCTCCTTGCTGAGGCAGCTCGGGAGCGGAGCCGAGCGGGCGGGCGTGTGTGTGCGCGCGTGTGTGTGCGTGCATGCGTGTGCGTGTGTGTGCGTGTGTGTGTGTGCGTGTGTGTGTGTGTGTGTGTGTGTGTGTGCGACAGCGAGCGAGCGAGAGCGAGAGAGACTCTCCCCCCTCCCCCTCCCCCTCCTCCTCCTCGCTCTCCTTCCTTTAAACGCCCACTCCTGATGGGTGAAAAGACAACTTGAACTTCAGTGCAATTAACTTCGCCGGCGCCTCGGAAGCCGGAGGTGTCGCCGGCCTCGCCCGCCGCGCTCCCATGAGTGAGTCGGTCCCGCTCCTTCGGCGTCGCTCCTCGGGGACGGGGGGGGGGGACGGGGCCGTGCGGGGGGCACCGGCCGTGGTGATTTACCCAGGCCGGCGGTGGCGACCCGGGAGGGCGGGCGGGGGGAGACACGGGGCGGGGGGGGCTCCGCTTGGCGCTGCCGCTGCCGGAGCCTCCCGGCCGGCACGGGCTTACACCTGCCGCCGCGCCGCTGGCGGCCGCCGGCCCCGCTCCGCTCCCCTGCCCGCCGCCGCCTCACCCGGCACCGACACGGGGGGAGCGGGGCGGGGGGGGGGGGCAGAGGGAAAAAAAACCCTAAAAGTTTGCCAAACTTCTTCCCGGCCCCGCGCGCCTCCCGGCAGCGGCGGGCGCTGGGCGACGGGGCGGCGGCACCCCCGACGGCGGGGGGCGCGGGGCGAAGCGGCGGGTCGGAGCGGGCGCGGGGGGTGGGGGGGGCGCGGGGTGGCGCTTCCGCGGGGCGCGGGGGTTGCGCGGGCGGCGGCGGCGGCGGCTCGCCCCGGCGGGGGCGCCCCCGTGGCGGTGGGTGGCACGTCCGTCCCCCCCGCCCGCCCGCGGCACGACCCGGCGCTGCCGCTGTCACGGGGAGCAGTGCCAGGAACTCGCCTCTGTGCTCCAGGATTTTATTTTTGGTTTTTCCGCTCCGTCTCCAAACCCGCCACCCGAGGTTTTGCTCGATCCGTCGTCCTTTTGTCGCCGTCTCCGCTCGCTGCCCCGGGGAGCGCTCCTGACAGGCACCTGCCCGGTCCGGAGTTTCCCTCTGCCAGTCTCCAGGCTTCTCTGACTGCGAGAGAAACTTCGCTAAAATGCAAGTTTGATGAAATACTTTGCACCAGCTCCTAAGCTGAAATGAGTTTAAACTGACGAAGGCTCTCCGCTGGTTTTAGTCAGTCCAACTGAGCGCAGCGCTTCTGTGAAAATAATTCACAAATTCAGATGCAGAGACTCCAGGGCGTGTGATCTGGTAGTGCCCTTTCATTCTGGTCCATGCTGCTCGGGTGGGAGTTAGCAGCAGTCCCTTATTTCTACTTTACATTATTTTGGTACAGTGCGTTCGTATATTTGTCTGCTGTAGTCTGCTGGCAAACATTAGCATTCAAGCTTACATTTTTGACAAATGTGCAGACAGGAATAGCATGAATAGGCATCTTAAATATTAACAACCTAAGCATCTGTTGTGAAACAAATTTAATATATTTACTCTGTTTTTCTCACATTGTTAGAAAAGGTTACAATAAGTGTAAAATTTCAGCTGTAGTTAGCACAAGGAATGCTTGGATATTTCACTATCTCTTCAAGCATTTAACACAATCACCAGATAGAAATGTGTCAAATCAGGCGCACTATTCAAAAACAACTTGAAACAGTAAGCGTAGAGTGTAAAGACATGAATGTAGGATGTTCTCTGCAATTTGTATCTTCTAATTACTCTGCAGCACTATTTGTAGGATTTGAGAGTGCTCTTTTCAGTCCCATGTTCCTATATGCTCTTCAATACATTTATACATACGCTCATTTTCTAATTCATTTTCTATTTGAGATTGTTATTGGTATTACCTTGCTTTTCAAGTCAAAGCAATGGTTTGCACAGAAATGTGTAATAACGTAGAGTAGGTAACAAAACGAGCCGGCAGAAAATGCAACGTGTTCACGTATAAGCATGCGTCTAAACAGATAGCATGCACACATAATAAGGCAATAGAAGAGAAATTAAAACCACTGGCTAGCACGCTATGTATGCCCACTCTTCAATACAAACAGCTAGTGCAAAAGAAACAACTGACTCCAAGGAATTCCTCCGTCCCTGGAATAAAACTGTTCTGAGTAGAACAAGAGCACAGAAGAGTGAAGTCTCCAAAAAGACTGTGGAGTTATTTCAGGAATCAGTGCATTCCTTCCCTTTTTCCCACAAGTTCAAATATGTAATAAATAAGTCCTTTGTATGCAAAAGAGTTTACTAGAACAAAAAATATTTAAATGGAATGCTTTTTGTGCGTACACTTTGAAAAACTGGCCGTTTCCTTTTTATATTCTTTGTTCTTAACACTTTAAATAGGAAAGTAACTCTCGCAGCTTCTCCTCTCCTGTTATTTTAGCGATACGCATGAATCCTAACCTGCTGCTGCGCACTCCCGAGGAAGCACTGTGAGGCAGACGGAGTCGATCTGTAACTAACTCGCTAATGGGACATGGTGCCTTGGCAGAATGAGAAGCAGAGAGGGTCTGCCACGATAGCCCGAGCTCGTACGTGAGCAGGGCACCTTTTCGGTTTGCAGTGTAGGCCCAGCGGGTCAGCTGCTGAGCACCTGCCCGCTGTTGCTGTGCCTCCCAAGGCAGGGCAGGCAGCACCAGCCCTGCCTGCAGCCCTGCCAGCATCCCACGGGCACCGCCAGGTTCAGTCCTGCTGGGAACGCGGGCACATCCACCCCTTCAGCACAAAAACCTCTTTAGAGTACGAAAGTCCTGAATAAGCACTAACTCATCCCACATTTCAGGTGTGGGATAGAGAGGGGTTTAAATGTGTGTGACTGCCGATTAGAAGATGATGACCAAGTCTGGTGTTCTTGGGAAAAAAACCCCAAATCTTTTAATTGTATCAGCGCCTCAATTTTTGGAAGTATCGTCACCTTTTTATTGTCACCTCCTTTTTCACCTAAGCATTGTCAGATAAATTTGAAGTCCTTCTTAAGGTTTCCAGCTGTATTTGAAAAAAAAATCAAGATTACTCTATTAACAAAATAGCTTGCAATATATAGAAAAAATATATTAGAAGTAGATTTCTGAATTAAAACTGGAGGAAATAAGACTTCTGAAATGTTTGAGTCATATTTCTAGGAACTACGCTATTTTAACGTAGATACTACTGAAGCATTTTATTGCCTTCTTGTACTTAACTGCCATTGCTCTCTCTAGATATATTTAATATATATCCAATGAAGCCACAAACTTTCCTTCTACAACAGTTTAAACACATCTGGAACATTTTACTTTCTTATAATTTATGTTAATAGATGTAGAGTGTATATACAATCTTCTCAGAAATCATTGCTTTTTCCAAAGGGGAATTTTTTTACCTTCGGTCAGGGAATATATTTATAAGAACAAAATAACTCAAAGTATAGGCAATTCTATATATCATTTTATTTTCTGTTATATTAGGTTGATTATATAAAGCTTTCATTTAGAGCGATGGGATGATGAAATTACAGAGGAGTGATTGGCTTTTGTTTTTTCAAATGGTTCAAGTTGAGGGCTGCAAAAATGAATGTTTTTGGTAAAGTTCTTTGAGTATGTAATATTTTTCATAGAATTCTGACAAATTAATTTAATAGAAAAGCCACAAGTCTCTTAGCACGGGAGGCTATATTTTCAGGTAAAATGGAAGTTCTGCTTTTGCCATTATAGGCATCAGGCTTCACTAATCTGCTCCTCTTGTGGAATGAACACTTTCTACTTAAAGCTATCATGCACCTACTGTTTATTTACGCTGCATTAAACTGACAGCACGGCAATCAGAGGAAAAATATGACTTACTTTCCTGAAGTAAACACCAGTTTATAGGTTAGTGCATGTATTTATATTCCTGTCGCCACTAAATAATGGCTGTCTCCATTTTAATATCTACCTGTGGTGTTATCCAGGGCAGCTGGCTCTTCCTTGTTTAAAACGAGAAAAAAAGGAAGGGGGGGTGGGGGGTGAGTAAGCAAAGAAAGTTTTGTTATCATTCCCCTCCAAGAGGAACTTAATAGAAAAGTGATTCAGTATTCCTTTCTGTGGCATGCAGAAGCCAGTTTTAAAGACATAGTATTCAGTTTTACTTGGTGTATTTGAATTGCATCTCAAACAGGGAAAACAGAATTCCTTAACAGTATTTGTCTATCCAAGTCACTGAAATTGTATATTCAGGCAACGGCAGATTAAGGGCAGAAGCATTTTATTAATAACTGAAAGCACATATGTGTGTGTGATGAAAAATGTTCTGCAAATCTGTCACTATGCAATCAAGTGCATTTTTTAAACTTTAGTTGTCACAAAGTTGCTACTGATTCTAAAAAAAAAAAAAAAAGTAAAACAGTTTGACGGTTAAAGAGTGACTTACAGTTCTTATTGCTTGTTATACTGAAATTTTGCAACTTTATAAAGTCCATGTCAGAAAACCCCATTGATGTTACTTTTCATCTTGGACTAATGCATCCAAGATATAAGTAGCTGGCTCTTGAACTGAAGATAACTGCAGAGAGAATAACCCACCGTTTGCAGAAATCTTCCCTAAATTCTCCGTCGGAGGATTCCATTAATGACCTCTACCTGAGAGGTCCATTTTTTCCTCAGATTCTGAAAGTATTACATTTAACATTAAGGTAGCTTGTATGTCAGTTCCCGTGTGAGCGGTATCATGAACTCTCAACAGCCCCGACCACAACTTGTAACTGTTACTTCAAAAAGGATATACTATAATGTTCCCTTCAAAAATGTAGGTGTTTTCAAACATTTGCCATCCTGTGGCATCTAAATTTACCACAGTTATCACCAACATTTCATTACTTAATTGATATCCATTTTGTTGCTTTGCAAATGTTGACTTTCTAAAGGTTTCTGCACTGCATTGCTCTCAGCAGGTATAAATCTTGACAGAGATTACTTTTCAAGAGACTTGCCACTACTGATCTTGTTCGTATGTTCTGATCTGGCCCTCGTGCTCCGTACCAGATGTAATCTACCCTTAATCTGTGTAATCTGGTGCAGTGTAGTAGGAATGGCATAGTAATAGTAGAGTACGGTAGTAGAGCGTAGTAACATACCTCAGGCACTGTCTGAATTGTAAATATCTCCTTTTAAACTTGCTGGGCCTGACTTTCCTCCCATGCACACTGGTGTATCACTGCAGAGGTTGGTAGACCTATGTTTTTACAGTTCTTGTAGGGGATCGGTGTTAGGCGTTCAGGCGGGCTGGGGGACACGCTAACAGTATTTATGCCAAGGTCACCTTTTAGCTATTTATTTAGGATACCAATACGCAGCGATCTCTTCGGAGATGAATTTTCCTGAGAGACTGCGTGCATTTGTGTATGCCGGCATTAGGATAGGCTGTAAGAAGGCTTCCTTTCACCGGAGCGTAGGCTAGCTCCTCTACCTGAGCTGTTGTAAAGCATCGTTGGAAACACGTCTCCACAGCTGTAGGTTCACAAGAGTTAGCTCTCGCCACCTCATGCTTTTCTGTTGTGAACTGTGGGTTAGAGAGGCAGAAGAGTCTGCTTGCCTGCAGATGGACCTCAGTCACCCCAGCTGCACCTGGGTGCAGAACATCAGGATGGGCCACGTCTATCAGCTGTGTTGGCCTTGCATAACTCCCAGCGACTATCTGCTCTATCTCTTTCCCTTGGCACATTATGACATGATATGACCTGAGGAGATGAGGGAGGTGCTTCAAACCTCGAGTGCATCTCATCTTCCCAGGATCCTGCTCTGACAGGATTTATTTGGCCAGCAGCAATCATTTGTGTGTCGTTCCACTTGCTGCTCACTAGAAGTGGTGATGCACTTGGATCATATATACCTGGAGGATTGTCTTGTAATCTTTTCTGATGTCTGGAGTCCTCGTTCTGGTTTCAGCCCTGACAAAAATGTGTGATCTTGGGTAAATAACTGACCATGCCATGTTTGCGATCCTTAATGCCATAAGCCTGATTCTGAAAATGCTCAGCACTCGCAACTTCATATGAAAGAAAAGGAAGCTGCAGCACGCAGTCCTTCTATAAATGTGGCCTTAATGTGCCCTGGTTTATTTACCCAGCTATAAAATTAGTAATATATATGTTTCACAGAACACTGAAGGATTAATTAATTCTTTGTATTTGTAAATCAGTCGTAGAGTGGAAAACATTGTACAGCACAAGTGCAAAGAATTGCTGCTCTGAACTCAAACCCACATGCAAAGGTACGACAAAGGTATTTCCTTTTCAGTAACTGCACTTACAATATATGTCTGTTTGTAACAGCCAGGTAATTAAAAACATTTGCAATGAACAGGAAAAAAATCCTAAATATCATACACGCCTATATTCCCAATTCTAATGCATTAAATAAAAGACAGAAAGAGAGGAGGGGAGAGTGTGAGAGAGTATGCCTGCATGCAAACTCACAGAAGGACCAAAGGCAAAAAATTAAGTGGAGAGAAATTGCAGAGAGAGTTTTAAAATGTTTATAATCAAAGGTTAAATTAATATTTTTGTGGAGAGCCGTATTGGAAAGTTTTTAAATCATTAACGCTTTTCATCATAGGTGGGCTTCCTTGATAAATGTAAGAAGTCCCAAGAATAAAGGCATCTTAAAACTTAAAAAATGACAGTTTTAGCGTCTAAGGATTCATTGTAATATAATAATACTGTATGCTTTTTAGTGTTACTTCTGCACTAGACATTTAATTACAGTCTTTGTGAGACATGTTATCTGTATAGTAACCAGTGCATAAAAAGAATGATATATACTTTTACATACAAGCTCTTGCTTGCCAGCTTTCTTTTTAAGATTATAGATTAAGATCTCCAATCCAGAATGTTCATGTCTTCAATGAGAACAACTTAATTTTACACAATTTTCGGAGGACTGGGGCATTTATTGTAATAGTATTTCTGCTATAGTTACACTTCTTTTTGCAATAATCCTTAGCAGGTTTGGGTTTTTTTTTTCTGTGCAAGGGCCCAAACTCAGCGTTTCTTTGCATGTTCAAAGGATAGATTTTAGAACACCAAACAAAAAAGCATATTTAAGTTGTATATTGAGAAGATTCAAAAAAATCTAAGAGTAGTTTGGTAGATTTTTCACATGTACAGCTTGATGTTTAGAGGAAATTTGGAGCTTGCCTTTCCCATGTCAGATATTGAATACTGTCTGAAACACATTGTGGATAATGTGAATTTATGGGATTTGTAACTTGGTCCGCACACTGCTGTGGAAAAGTGAGTACGTTTGCAAGGAAGATCAGGTACCTAAAATCAGAGTTTTTCTTTTGATACATTTGCAGATTCCTGTAATTGTGCAGCTTGTGAAAAGTGCTCCTCCACATACTCAACTTCCTACAGTTCCCCGTGTTTTGCACTGCGGTCATTGCAGGACGAGGCACGATGGGAACCGCATCCAACCATTTTAGAGCAGAGCTTTTCAATCGATCATATGTACGTCCTCTTTCAGGGTTTGTTTTTCACTTCTTAACTAGCAGTATTGTGCAGGAACAGTACAATATTTGTGTTGAGCCCCCAGTTTTGGTATGCTTTGTAAGAAAATCTCACACTGAAATCAATCAATCAGAATCGATCTCTGTCCCATTGACTGTATTTTATTGACATCCTTTTTCTCTCTTTTTTCCTTTACTTGACTCGCTGTATACGTAATCCTTTTGGCCATTCTTGAAGAATTTTGTTATAATCTTTTTAAGAAAAAGGATGTAATAATTTTATAATAACATTTTTGTATTTGAAACTTGTGATTCCACTACTTTCTTTATTTGGATTGCATGTCCTATGAGAAACTGACTTCTGCATTGCCACTTAAAATGACAATTAGGATACTTATAGATGTAGTTATTATTTTCTAGGCATTCCAGAAGAATTTTCTAGATACCATGCAAGAAAATTGAACTAGTAGAATTTTTTTATATGTGTGGCATGATGACAGATATGCCTTGAGAAGCATTATACTGTCTGATAAATTGCATTTTCAAGCAGTATTCATATAGGTTCTGTCTCTTTAAAAATGCAGTCTCCTCTATTTGCCCTATTAATTGTTGATATGTTGCCATCCACGAGACAAAAATTAGAGCTGTAATTAAATAATCATGTGATGCTCCTTAGTGCCAGTGAGAGCAAACTCATTTTTCCAGGCCCTGATGGTCACTGATTATTGTATTACTACTGGCTTGCTTTATTTTTTTTTAATGGCTCTATATTGCTGGGTTACCTAACCACTGCCCTTCTTTTCAAAATTAAAGGAATTGAAGAACATTAAGTCACTTAATTGGCCAGTGGTCTACAGGGACACAAAGTAGTCATACCTTCTCTGCTTTTTGGTCACTCAATTGGTTCTACTGGGAGAACTACATCAGTGGTGTGGTTGCGTGCCATTTAATTTACACTGGTGTTTTGGCTGGGATGGATGCATATAGGGAATGCCAGGAGAATTACAAAAGGAGCAGGGTATTAAAATTCAGAAATGATTAAAATTGAAATAAAAGGATGCTGCTTCTTTGCCAGTACTCTGGCAGTCATAATGACACATAGAGATTAGTTTCCACCTTCATCTTTTCCTTCTTTCTCATTTCCTCTTGTTTATTGTTGACACATTTTCCTTATGTCTCTGCTTCTCAGTGCTTTTTTTCACTGTTACATATTCCTACTTCTTCTCTTTCCTTAAGCATGGAGAAGCTTACTTAACCTTATTATAACAATAACAGAATAGGTTATTAATATTTAATATGCACATGATTAAAATTTCTCTCTTAAACATAGGTCAGCTCTATTATTAACTGACATGTTATTTTTCATTAAAAAATTTTTATTCTGCCCTTACGGTTTCTCAAACACCCTTTACTTTGGTGGTGATTTAACACATAATGTTTAGAAAACTGTGTTAGGCTAGTGAAAAAAAAGAACTTACCAGTCATGGATAATCAATTATGCATGAATTCAGATATAACAGATGGAAACTGGTGAGTTAAAGTTTCTCTTTAGCTTCGTGATTTTTTTGTTTTGTTTTTGTGACACCTGTCTCTTATGTACAGATAAACATCTAACATAGCATACTGCTTTTCATGCATCTTTGTGTTTTTTGCTTTTTGGGTTTGGGCTTTTTTTGTTTCTTTTTGGTTTTGCCGGTGTGGCATAAACTCATTTTCCCCTGTTTCTAACTTACTATTTTTAATTTGTTTGTCTGCTAGCATTCTATAGTGCCTTCCTTTTCTAGGGCTAAATTGTGCTGTGATGAAGCGAGCATTTAATCTTCTAATAAATTATACAATGTCATTTAACCTCAAAATCATGTCAGCATGATATTTTAAATTGTGTGAGTTCACTTCTGCCTTCAGCTGCTCATGGCCTATAGTGTTACGACATTAAAGCAACAGGGTAGACTGGCTGTGCGTATGTATTCATATATGCGTATACGCACATTCTTGTGATTGTGATACTTATATAGGTGTTCCCTCCAAAGGCATTAATTACATTTCTTTCAATCATTTGACGATGAAGCAGAATGCTTTACTCCTTTTACTTAAAAAGTTCAGTATGGACTGGGCATAATATTTCTTTTGGTCATGGAAAGATTTTCACAGACCTAAATCAAGCACAAAAGATGATAACCCTTTGCGATATGCCCACAGCAACAACCGATTGGTAAAGAAGAAGTGAAAGAAGAGCTAAATATGTTTTCTCTCTCTTTACACCAAAAAAAAAAAAATCTGAAAGAGCTTTAAGCATGGGCTTGGATATGAGAAGACAGGTTTTTTGTGTAGTTCATTCATGGCAGTGCACTGGGGGATTCTTGTATTTGAAGGTGTCCCATGTTTCAGAAACTCGGGAGTAAGTTGATTTGGACATTACTTTTCTATGACTGCAATAATTTGGAGCATTTCTTCACCTGGCTCCACCGATCTTTGAAGCGGCACATTTTCAGATGCGGCACAGAGAGATTTTCCATCTGTATACCTATAAAAGAAAAACGAGTTGAGAGAATGCACCGCATCTTTTTCATGAGCAGAATATTTCAAAATTTCTCATGAGCATCTTACCAACATTTCTGAAGAAAAAAAATCTAATACAGGAAGAAGTTTGTAGTGTAACCTGCCAGAAACAAATTATATAGAAGAGATCCTAAGGAAATGAACACGGATGCTGTGAAAATAATTAATTTCAAATGTTATTTCTTCTATCACAGTGGAAGCTCTGCTAGGAAACTTCATGTGTATGCCTCAGTTTCTTACTCAGCTATCCTTATGTCAACATAAAATACAAACTTTTCCCCCAAATTTTTGTATTTAACGTAGGAACTAATTTTTCCACACTTATTCAGGCATTTCCTTCTAGTGCTTGCATGAGTATAAATGAACTATCATAAATATTAACCTCATTGTGCCCTAAAAATACTGTATTCTAGTGGGTTCCTAACTGCTTCTCTCCATCTCAGTTTGTTTCCATTGTAGCCACTTAGCAGGAAATCTAGAAATGTAGTTGTTTTAGCAAATAAATACATTAAATACTTGAATATATTTTTGTTAACTTCTCCTTTTTTTGCTGTTTTTCTAAATCAGGACAAGTATTTTGAACATTTACAGGGTACTTGGAGTAACATTTTGAAGTGACTTGTTTTTGCCTTATGTTGTTTGCATTTAAACTAAGCATACTCTGACACATGTATAAATGACCTTTATTTTAGTGACACTGCATATGCTAAACCTTTTTTATGTTAGCGCCTGAATATTAACAGGTACCTTGTTCCTGAAAAGAACTGTGAAAAACTCATTCATTTAGTCTTTGTTACTGTGGAATCATCTGAGTTTGAGATTGGAACAAGCCCTAGAAGAAAAAGCTAATTCGGCCAAAACCACCAACTTTCAATTTGTTTTACACCAAAACCACACATTTTGCATGTATTTTATGTACAATGAATATTGACTCCTGTCAAGTTTGGCCATAAGTAGATGCACAGTTTTACTTAAAAGGTTTTGAACCTTAGAAAAAGTGTAGCAGAACCTGGGCAGAGTTCTGAGTTAACAATGAAACTGGAAACAGGACATTTCATGTGGTTTTGGGTTTCATAATGAAAGTTTGACATAGTTCAAGTCATCAATCAGTTCTAACCATTTCCTTAGACTTAAACTCTTCCATGTTTTCAATTTTTATCAGTAGATTTTATTCATACTATCAGGTCAAAGAAAAAGATGATTGCTTGTCCTGTTGATGAAATATTCCTATGTAACAAGTCACTGCGGTTTGAGCTCAACAGCGTGAGCATCTAAGCTCTAGCTAATAATGCTTGAATAATCCCTCTGTAGTGCTAACCGCAATGGTTCAGACTGTTTTCTACCATAACATACAGCTTTGCTTGGGCTGTGTGAAATTCATCCTCACCCAGAATTGTTGGATTAAACTTCTGTATTCCTAAAAGCATCCTTTTTTGACTGGAAGAGAAATGCAGTGGTTGGAAGAAGTCAGGAAAGGGAAGAGAAGCCAAATCAGTCAACAACATTGCAAAACATTTTGGAGATAACTTGGTGTTCCTTTGCTTTTAACAAGTAAAAATAACTGGAGCTCTACTGATTTATATGTCTGGGGATCATGGTTTACATACTATTAAATTAATAGAGCTGCTATACAGACACATCCCTAACATAACTGCTGATCAACCAACTCTTCTTTCAGGTAACAATTATACGCCCATCTCATGCCTGGGAGTTACCTAGGGCTGTGATGATTAGGGTTTTAACAGGAACCAGTCTTTTTTCATCTCCCCATGTCCCACATTTAACATCTTCACGTGATAGAACTAAAAATTATACCTCCAGGGAGAAAGCTGTGAAATTAGTGACCTGCTGAACTTACACGTACAATATAGGTAACTTGGCTGATCCTAAGATGTCAGCTTTCCTCCTTTCTTCCAGCTGCCTAATTGCATTAAATATTATTATATAAAGTTCTATTACATTTTTTGTTTGTTCTTTTTTGTGGAAGCAGTTGGCTGTAGCTGCCACATGGAAATTACGAGCATGACTCATCAAGGATCTAGTCTACTGTTACGGATGGAAGAGGATATGGTCCACAAAATGCCTTTTTTTAAGTTTAAGCTTTTTATTTGAAGCAGTTCTGAAATCCATAGTCATGAAAATATTGGCTTATATTAAATAACATATAGATAGTGTTTGTGGAAGTTGCAATGCTGATACGCTTAGGAAGTGAACTCAGCTTGTCCCCATAGCAGGTAGAGGCTGTGCAACTACAGAGTAATATTTATGTAATTAATCCATTAATATTCATTGCTGTGATCTTTTATGGGAAAGTGGACACATCTATTACAGTTTCAACCAGCTAGGATTTCTCATGGTAGCCAGAGGTGAAAGACTCTCTATTCTCATTAGCGGTCATGTTCACCCTTCACTTCATAATGCCAAACAGTTTCGTTGGGTTTTACTCCATAATTTTCTTCCAGCATTTTGCCTCTCTGTGACTCGTTTGGCACCAAGGGGCAAACTGAAATGACTGTCAGGGCCATATCAGCAAGTGTATGTATTTACTTCAGTTGTACAAGCATCTTAGTCAAAATAAGCGTACAGCAATGAAAGGGACTTAAGCAAAATGGTGCGGTAGTTTGACTAAAAGTAACTTGTTTCATCCAAAACCACATTTTGCAGATTTGTATTCAACTCTATTTATAAAAGAAGATTCCGTGATTGAAATACGCTGCAGAAAATGTTTGCAGGAGTAAACGAGCCTCGTCACAGAAGCAATCAATAGGGAGATGTCTGTTTGTATATGATTTTACATATCTGCAAGCTAGCTGAGACATCCAACTACAAAATACTGCACCATGGGACACTCTGTAGATATCTGATACTTTCCAAGGGATTTGGGGTCCGTAAACTAATGAATGCGCTACATGTAGCCATATATGTAGGTTTTTCACCTCTGACGAATATGGTAAGGATAATTTACTTCACTTAATAAGCAATTAAGTGCAGTTCAATACAGCTGACTATTGTAAGTTAAATATTCATTTTACGTAACTGTTTCAGGACATCGTGTGTGAGAGAACACAAACAAGCAGAAATTGCTCATGCAAAATGTGAGAGGGGACGACAGCTTGTGTGCGATGCCTTTCAGTGCTATGAATTTCATTTCATAGCACTTCTGGTTTTTGACAGGCATCCATCCTATCCAGGCTGGGGCAGGTTGCAGTCAAAAAAATCTAGGTTGGTATGTAACTTTTGAGTTCAGCGTGGGGGATGTTGCAGAATGCTGTGATTCACATCGGTGCGCATCGGATTCTTGGGTCGTATGTAAATTGAGATTGCCGCAATCAGGTTGGTTAAAGTGTTTGAGTGGTGTCAGGCAACTATTGTTGTTCAGGGCAAAACGGAGGGGAAGTCAGAGGAGACTGAAAAACAACTTCAGTCAGAGGTGCAAAACTTGTAGGGCCGTGGGACTGTATCTGCACCGCAGCAGTGGCTGAGCCGAGGCTTGCACAGCTAGACATGGGAAAGGACAGTAGGGCGCATCCTTCCCCTTGACCCATGCGGCAATTAGGCACAAGCCCAGCAGGGTGCCATCCACCTTATGGCCATAGATGTTTACCTTCAGAAAGCCATGGTTTGGTATTTTCATTGCCTTGCTGTCCAGCAGTTACTGTTAGCTGTAGATGTGCACGCATCACCCCTTGCAGCGGGGAAAAGGCATTTAAATCCTCACCGAAGTGAGTTTCCTGGCAGTCCCACCGCCGCTGCACAGCTCTGCATCACCTCCAGCACGGGGTGGTACTTACGAGTTACCCAAATGGCCACAGAGTTGTCAGAAGTACGTATGTATAAAACCCAATCAGCCTGATCTCCCCAAAGAAATCTGATAAAAGAGAATACACAGCCATGCTGGTTTTGCTCTGCTGCCAGGTCATTTCTGTTTGCATTGCACAAAAGCCAACCCTCAAGATTTGGGCCCATATTTCCTAATTTATTTTGAGCAAGAAAAGATTGGAATAGGGACCTTAGGAGGCACCGAGGCAGCATGCCACACTGGAGAATTTGTTTTGTTTTGCAGCTACTGAGGCTGCTGCTCGAGAGTTAATTCACCATGGGGTTGAAAAAACACAGTCCAACTTTTTAAGCATTTGTCTTATTTCAACACAACCTAGTGCAAAATGCATTTATATACCATAAATGCAGTGCAACAACTTTATTAAGGATTAATAAGCTTTATTAAGCATATATTTGTCTGCTGTATGTTGACTAGAAGCTATGAAAAATGTGATGTTACTATTGCCGCATGTTTAAATGATTGCCTGCATATGTATCCATGACAATATCTATTCATCTTCTGTTCTTATATATGTTTTTATTACAAATATCTTTATTCTAGTGGAACATTTTAATATCAAAGTTGACACAGTGAAGTGCAAATTGGAATAGGTCAAATGAAAATCAGATATCTGTATCTTGAATTTATTCCAAGTAGTTTGGTATTGATAAGAGAAATCTGATTGTTGTCTATACGTCAAGACGTAGCAGCCTTCAGTAATTCGTGCTTTCTAGTCAAAGCAAGGGTTCCATGCTCAGCCTTCCAAGTCTGTAGTAAATACTTTACCAGGCATAAGTGATGTACGGGAATTAGATTAATCCGTGTTGTAGGGAGTTTATAAGGTTTAGTACATATATGCGGTTTCAAGAAGAGAGTTATTTTCCATAATCATTTATCTCAAGCATAGGAAGCATATGCATGATTATATAATTAACAGAATATTTGTTTGTCAGTGTTTGGTTAGTGTGCATAATAATATCATTATTAGGCCTTCTGTGCTCCTGTATTATCAGATTGTTATCTCCCTGCTCCTTTAATTCACTGTCTCTGCTTTTTAGATTAATCACTTTGTTTTAATCTGAACATTTTAATGGCTTTTTGACCATGAAGGGAATGGTTTGTGAACACCAAAGCAAAAGTTATTTTAGAACAGATTTTAATCTTTTTTGTTGTTGCCTTTTTTTTTTTGTTATTGTCCTATCTGGTAATCATTTTTATAAGGTGGTGTTTTAGTCCCAATCTTGTTCCAAATCATATTTTTAAATACCTGCTCTATTCTAATCAGCTCTGCATCTCTGAAATTATCTTCACTGTCCTGTCCTTTTCCTCCATCATACTGCAGGCAGCGTACTGCCAGCTGAAACTCTCTCATCCTTCATGATTTTCTTCTTTAGTGGTCAGTCTTGCTCACTGCTGAAGTTTACTGTAGCAGGCTTTCCTGAAAAGGATGAAAAATGACCACGATGTTGATATTTTCCATCGTGCCCGCAAAGTTTGAATTCAACTACTTAACACCATTTTTCCTCCAAGTATTCAAATGTATCGGGAAATAATAATTCGCTCTTTTTTTCTCCTTTTTTTTTTTAGAGGGGCTGAATAATACTCAATCTATCTTGTTGGAAAAAGATTGGTTTCTAAATAAACAACCCGCTAGACAGTTATCCCTTGATCATATGTTATGGAAGATGTCATGTACATTTTCCCTTGTTTTTCTTTGTGAAACATGTTTCTTGGGTTTTTTTTCCTTTTCAGCACTCTCGGTAACAATCTTAGTAACCTTTTTCAGGACATGCAACACATGTACAACTTTTCGCATTTCCTATGTATGCCACCTCCGCTTGCTCCGCTGTGAATAATAGTATTATGTAACAGCGTATTCATTTTCAAGTGTTGCATTTCTTTGCTTCTGAGATTATAATCTATTTTGTGCATTGCTGAATATGATAAATATTTCATGTATTTCACCCTATTAGCATTTTCTTTTTCCTGCATGCCCTGTATGCTTGCTTGTGCTTATTTTGGTGAATGTCAGCTTGTTTCTTTACCTAGTCTCGATGCATTCCTCTTGTTTTATAGTAAGTAATATATGAGTAGTGATAATTGTGCTCTTCATAGATTTATTGATTCGCCTTTTCTTTGTTCAGAGGCCATGCTATTTTGTGTGTTACAGAATCGGTATTAGCCTTCCCACTTGCCTACTTTTGCTGCTGCTTCAAGTTTGTATGTGCAGCTCGGTATGGGGTTTTTGTTCTTTTTTTTTTTTCTAAAGTTACTACCGTAAACATTTTGGCTACATTATCCGCCCGTGCAATAATTCATGTTTTCTTTGGTTGATGATGCAACTTTCCTTTTAGACACAGTATATTCAAATAGTATGCATTTTATCAATAAAGAAGTTTAATTTTTCTCTTATCTCATAGCTTGTACAAACTTGTTGCTTTCAAGTTTGTCTAGTTGGGTTACTTTTTTCCAGTGCATTGTGGGAAAAAGTTATGTCTGTCTCGCAGTTATTTTGTCAATACGTTACCACCTTTCAATTTTCACCTTTTACCAGTGGCTTTCGGTGCCGGTCTGCAGACACGATACAGGGGCGGTTTTGGAACGTCCCACATCGTGGTGGGGCTGTAGTATCTCGCCCTTACGCGCCGGGAGTGATTTATTACCGGTACCTCGGGTATGCTGTTGGATGCTTTGCCTAGCCACGGCGCCCACCGCCTCCCCCTTGTCGCGTGGATGATGCCCTCCACCGAACGGGGACACGCTCACCCCACCTTTGCCGCCTCGTCATGTGCCTGCTGCTTTTCTTTCACCTCTGTTGATATTAAAGGGGGGGGGGAGGGACGGGGACGCGACTTCTTTCTCCCCACGCAGCCTTTCCCCCCCAGCCGCCCCCCGCTCCGGCGCGGAAACCCCGCCCCGCCCCGCTGCGCGCTGCTGCTGCCGCCGCCGCCGCCGCCGTTGTGCACCTGCCCGCCGCGGCCCGGCCCGCGCAGCCTCCGCGCGGAGGGGCGGAGGCTGCGCTGGCGCGGCGCGCTCGGCAGCGCCGGCAGGATATTGTTCAGCCTTCACCCCCGCCCCTCCTCCTCCTCTTCTCCCCCCCCCCCCCCCCCCCCCCCGTTCCCCCCGCACCACGCTCCCGCCGGCTCGCCCCCTCCGCCGCAGGCCCCCATCTGCCATGTGCGTGCGTGCGTGCGCGGCCCGCGCTGCCTGCGCGGGGCGGCGCTGCCTGCGCGGGGCGGCGCGGCGGGCATTGTGCGCGGCGCAGGCAGGGCCGCCTCACCCGCACCCAGCTGGCTGCAAATTCGTGCGCGCCCGGAAGCCGCACGCCCTCTTCCCCCGGCCCCCCCCGCTCACCTACCGGCGGCGGCCGCCCCCCCGGCCCGGCCCGGCCCGGCCCGGCGCCCCCTCCCCGCTCCTCACTGCGGTCCCCCTTTGCCACAGCTCTTCTGCCGACCTCCCCTCCCGCCGGCCTCCCCTCCCCCACGCCTCTCTCCTTCACCACCACCTCCTCCTCCTCCTCCTCCTCCTCCTCTGCCACTTTCTCTCTCTCTCTCTCTCTCCCAGGACGCGTCGGATGATCCGGGGCCGCCGGGGAAGGGCTCCGGGCAGCAGCAGGGAGGCTGCGTCCTCCTCCCGTCTCGGGCTGTAAAAAAAAAAAAAAAAAAAAAAAAAAAAAAAAAAAAAAAAAGCCGGTGGCCTCGGTGTTATTTTGTATTAAAATGAGGAGGAGGAAGAAGAAGCAGCGGCAGCGGCAGCAGCGGCAGCGAGCGGTAGCGGAGAGGAGGAGAGGAGGCTCTGAGCAGGGGACGGCGGCGGCAGCAGCAGGAGGAGGAGTAGTGATGAGTCAACTAATAATTTAATGGGGACAGAAACAGAGAGAGGGAGAGAGAGAGGAGGGGGGGGGAGAGAGCAGAGCAAGGCAGCTCCGTCCGGGGACACGCACACATACACACACACATACATATACCCATGTAACATCCAGCAACAACCACCAAACCGGCCTAAATAACAACCATACTCAGCCAGCCAGGGGAAACGAGAATTAAAAAAAAAAAAAAAAAAAAAAGAGACAAAAAAACAAAGCCTACCATTATTATTCTTTTTCAATTATTATTGGTTTTTTGCTGGCTTGGTTTTTGTTGTTGTTGGCTTTTTGCAACCTTTCTATTTTATATTTTTTACCCCTTCTTGCGAGTAACTCTTCTCGGAGTTCCCAGATTTTCTTTTTTTTTTCTTCTTTGCAGAAGCAGAACCAGTTTTTTGTTGGCTTTTTTTTTCTTTTTTTTTTTTTTTTTTTAAATAGAGAGGATTGGGGCTTTTTTTAAAATTACAATTTCTCCCGGTTTTGGACTCGGAGGGAGTGAAACCTCGTCACTTTTTGTAGTGGTGGTGGTGTGCCTTGTTGTGTGTGTTTCCTTCCTCCCCTCTGTTCTTTTTCTCTCTCCCCTCCTCTCGCTCCCTCTCTCCCCCCTCACTCGCACAGCAGCCCCCGGTAAATGAGAGGAGACAGGTCCTCTCTGCCTTTTTTTTTTTTTTTTTTTTTTCCTCCCCGGACCTCAAAGGCGAGATTAAAAGTGGCATTTTAGTGCCTTTTCCTGCAATTTTCTCTACACTTTTTTATCTCCACTAGCGATCTCTGGGGCTGAGGTTTCCGCAGAAAGTTTGGGGGCTGTTACGGTGTGTATTTTTGCGGAGGGGGAGGGGAGCGGGCTCCTTCTGTGTGTGCTGCTCCTCTGGGTGCCTATTGGAGAATAATAGTGTAAGTGACAACCTAGAAGTAGACTTTCTGCTCTTCACACTGGATAGAAAAGCTGCCTTTTTTTTTTTCTTTGCTTTTTTTTTTTAAATAACCCCCTTTCTCACTTGCTCCTGTACGCATTGGTTTTATTTTTGAAAGGATAGCTAGACTTAAGTCACCCTCCACCTCAATTTAAACCTGCTACTTTTTTTTTTTTTATTATTATTATTATGAATTCCTCGTTTTGAGCGTTACACTTGTCTGATCAATTTGATCTTCAGCTCCTTCTTCCGTTGCTAAACCTCGAAAACTGGCTCTCTCAAAAGATATTTAATCTGTATTTTTTGTCCATTGCCATTTTTGCTCATGGCTACTCTGTTTCTCGCTATCTATTTTTGCCCCTCCCCGCCTAGAGGAAAATAGCTACACGAAAAAAAGAAAAAAAAAAAGAGAATATTAGGGGAAGTAGTCCTCAGGTCTGCTGCCCCCCCTTTCCCCCCCTCCCAAAAGGGGGGGACCTAGAGAACATCAGTCTTGAACTTCTTCCTCTTCAAGAGCTCGGGCTGCAAAGGAAACCTCCTTTGTTTTTGTTATTTATATGCTGTCAAGTTTTGAAGTGGTGAGTTTCGGGTCGGTTTTGCTAATTTCACTCAGAAAACTGCAGTGTTTCTGTTTCTAGATAAGTACTTTGCTTCTTTGTCTCTTTAAAAGGTCACAGGGAAAGCTTGGCCTGGATTGTGAGAGCCATATGGAACGGATAAGTGCGGAGCCTCTCTCAAATGTGATTATGGGTTTTTATGGGGGAGGGAGGGAAGAGGAGGGGAAAGGCATGGGGAGGGGGCTGATTCAGGAGGAGAGAAAGAAATAATATAATACTGGCGGCGTTACATCGCGACAAAAGGAGATACCGCACCGACTCTCATTCAGAAATTGCGCGGTGTGCCCGTACGTGTACGCTGTCTCTGGGAAGCTGTGCCTTGAAATTGTGCTCTTCTCTCAATGCCTGTGATGAAAACTTGTAGTTGTGAAAGATGCCTAAATGCGAAACCCGGGGAAACTCTTGGCCTGGAACCGGCGGAGATGATAGTTCTTCCCTGCAACCCTCTCCCTGGGCAGGCCATGCTGGTTGTTGCTCATCACTATTCCAAACTGAGGTTTCAGTGAACTTTAGCCTTGGGCATGGAGTTTAAATGAGTAAATTAGGTGTTTTATGTGCATGTAATTTTGCTTTGTAACATAAAGCTTTTTACAAGATGACTAAGCGGTGAAAGGATGCCGATGGGTGGGTATTCTCAGGCCAAGCGAAAATGACCCATTTGGTGTTTTGGTTGTAGTCAGTGTATTAACTAAACTGCGATCTATCACTTTTATTCACTGTACATGATGTAGTGCGATTCTGACTCATGATGACTAGATACTTTTTGTAGCAAAGAGCCTCGGTGCCTTAGAGTACTTCTGAAGTTGCCAAAAGTGACAAGGATTTTCTTGTTTCAGGCTTTTTTTTTTTTTCCTAAACTCCCCCCCCCGCCTTTTTTTTTTCTTTTTTGTTAATCCTCTTATTCTTGAGAGAGACCAGTCTCAGAGAAGCAGTCCTATAGTATGTTAGCATCGTCAGAACCATCGGAAGATGTTAACGGTTTGAGTCTGTAATTCTTTGCTTAGGCTGCAGTTAACACAGTAAAAAAAAAAAAATCTTTTCTAAAAGTGGCTAAAATAGGCACGTTTACTGTTAATGAGACACACGACCTAAAACAGATGGGATCAAGATGAATGGTAAACCTTAGCCTGTCACCTTACAGCATAAGGAAAAATAACGATTTTCTGAACTTTAGCTATTCAGTGGCATTCTTGAGGTTGCTGGTAAACGTTCAGATTAATATATTACCTCTTTCTTCACTTTATCGGGAAAAGCAGCATGGTGTTCAAACAAGAAAAAAAATAGTTTACGGAATTGTCATTGTCATATATACCAATGACATAGAAGTCTATAAAAAAAATCCCAAGATGTTTAGGCTTTAATAGCTTTGCTATGAAATGTGCAGAAAATGTATTGAATTACTAGGCAACTGAAAGAAAGTAGCAATTATCAGATTCACACCAGTCTTTCTAAATATGACTTCCTCGGTATTAGTATTTGTACTTGCTAATGTAAATACTAGTTCATAAATTAATGTCTAGTCACCTGTCCTTAGTGATTATATTATATACATAACATAATTGTCGGTGTAGTCACACCTTTCTCAGTCAGAGAAAGGTAGGGTAAAATACCTAACAATCACAACAGTATTGATGAATGAAATCATAACCAGAAGGATGTCCTGTTCTCAGCAACTGATTTTTTTTATTATTTTTTATATACTTGGCAAAACAGGTTCTGATGAGTGACAAAAATCCTCAAAACTTACTCCGTTATGTTCTAGGCTTGGGAGATTTTTAGTGATTTAACTGTAATTGTTATTCATGGACGGAGGTTTCAAAAGTTTATAAAAAGGGAAATATAAGCATGCCAACATATAACTTTTCTTAATTTGCTATTGAAATTACTTCTGTTTTTTGGTTTCAAATAGCTGTTCCAGCACATAACTTAGCGTCACCCAGGGTTGGTTTTTTGGTTTTTTTTTGTGTTTTTTTTTTTTTAATTTAAGGGCTTCAAAAGTACTATAGAAATTGTGGGGTTTTTTTCCAGCATTATGTTTTGTGAGATGCTACCTTCTCTTCTCAGTTATTTTTCATAATTCAATAAACTACTCCATTTAACACTTAAAGCTTAACATCTGAAAAATTTCATGTACATATTTTGAACTCTGCAGAAGTTGATAAACTCTTTGTATAATACTGGTTAGGAAACTCAAAAGCAACCATCTTCCGCCACTGCTTTCTGAAGTTAAATGTTAAATTCTCTTCTAACTTTTATTTTTAAGGGTGGGGAGGAACTGTAAATGGACAATATTCTACATCTCTAATAAATCTGTTGCTCCCTCAACTAAAGTTTTAACAGTCTATTGTTGTGCATCCATTTTTTTTTAATCAAGTAGATCGAGAAATGTTTCACTAGAATCTTTTTCTTTCTCTGTGTCTCTCTCTCTTAGCACAGCAAAAACACCCGGGATTAATAACAAACCTTTCTGTGAGATTTGTAACAATAGCTGTGTTGGAGCACATACCTTGACAATCATCATCATTCATATGAGTCTTAGTCTCTCTCAGATTTAGTAGAATATCTCGGAAGATTTTTTTTTTTTTTTAAAGGGGTATTCTAGTTGGCTTTTAAAAATAATTCCACCAGATTATGATGCGATCTGTCTGTAAACTGGGGTATGAGGTCATTTTTGGAAAATAAGTTTGTTTCCTTAAAAAAAAGGCATCTTCTTTCCAGTTAAAATAGTTAATTATTCTTCTTTATGAGCTTACGATACATATATATCTCTCTCTGTACATGTGCAGGCTGTGTACGTATACATATGCGCACACGTGTACAACATATATATTTTTTTTTTGAATCATGGCAGGTGATCTTTAGAGGCGGGACTGAGTATGGATCATTTGAACGAGGCAACTCAGGGGAAAGAACATTCAGAAATGTCTAACAATGTAAGCGATCCGAAGGGTCCACCAGCCAAAATTGCGCGCTTGGAACAGAATGGGAGCCCATTAGGAAGAGGAAGACTTGGAAGTACAGGAACTAAAATGCAAGGAGTGCCTTTAAAACACTCTGGACACCTGATGAAAACTAATATTAGAAAAGGTAACACTTTTGATAATTCTGCATTAGAGAAATATGATTTATAATATTTGGGGGGGAAAGCATACTTTTGCAGACTCTACTTCATTTATATTTCAGGATTAAATCTCCATTCTAAAATACTATATATTCCCAACTCTGATATAAATCACATTTGGGAAATGTAAGCTTCATGCTTGGGTGGAGCATCTTGCTTTACAGGGTGGAGTCTGATTTTTGTTAAGGTAAAGGCTAGCTGCCCTGATTAAAGCAAATTCCTACATTGAAATAGAAGTAATATAATGCATTAATTCTTTGAGTAAGTGTTGGGCTAAGAAACGCAAAAATATGTAACAGTAAATACCGAACTCCCAAAACAAATTCTCGCCTTTCCTCTTGATGGTCCAAGCTTGGAAGGGCAGCAGTATTTCCATAACAGTTGCAAGTTGGTTTAAAGGAAAGAGTGTAAATCTTTAGGTATCACATTGGAAAAGTCATTTATGATGTCAATCTTCGCAGTTTATTTTCTTAAGTACAATTCATTATTGAACAATGAACAACTTGGGTGTCATATTTTTCAGTGGCTGGTTTGCTGTAATTAGGCATTTACACAAGGAAAAGGCACATTTAGAATCATTGATGTTTGTATATGGATGGCTTTTGTTTGCATTGAAAATACTTTTAATGGACAACAATCTATAAATTTTGCTTATAGAAATGTGTAAGTCTTTTTGACCATGTCCTGCAGGCTTGCTAATTTAAATCAAAATATGCTGCATGCAATTTGGCATTTGTTTTAAAACAGCCTCTACTTTTCTGAGTATAATCGGTGTGTGTTTATAATCCAGATTTTTCTTGCATTTGCTAAGCAAAGTGCAAAATGCAACCAAGACTATTAAACGCACAAAGTTAGAAGGCAGAGGAATTTCATTGTGTCTGATGCATAACATTTATCGTACAATCATTTATTTTTTCCTCGGTTTGGCGAAAACAAAGAATATATTGATCCTGAAATGAACAGACACAGCAGTCCGTATTGTTAGATCTTTATCTATTAAAAATGGAAAAACAGCACTTCAGCAAATTCTTTGGCCTCTGCTCATGATTACCCTATTTATTGATTGTTTGCCAAGAATGTATGCATCTTAAGAAAGCCAGGGTAAGAGCATTAAAAATATAATTTATTACGGCTTTTCAAGCAGAGTGCATTAATATTGTACAGTGAAGCAGTGGGGCTATATAAAAAGGACTTTCTGACGCCTGCAAACATATAAGTTCCATAAATTCCTAAATAGGAGATTTCAGCTGTCTCTGGTATTATGTGATATTTGCACAGCAAACTTTAATGCCAGGACAGTTTTAGACAAGGATTCTACAGACTTCACTGCTCCTTATGGCAGACGTGCTGTTTACACAGACTCGTAAACCTTCAGCAAAAGCTCTAACACTGCCTTCAGGTTTAAATCATGCTGTATTTTTAGCAGCGAGCACTGACCAATGCTCTCCCCTTTAATACTAGAAGGTTATGAAGTTGCTGCACTTGGAGGTCTTGCCAAGTACTAGCAGGAGTGATCAGCCAGCTGAGATTGTGCTCTCCTGTATAACATTTTTCACATTAACAGAAGGACACTAGTGACAGTTTGCTAAAAGATTTAGTGGCTCGATTTGTAGTCAGATGATACCTGTGTCTCACTACTGAGATCCACCTCTGATAATCTAGGCTGCACATCAGAATTTGGCCAGGAGGTTCTCCCGTGTTGTTTAAAGTACCACATTTTTCAGAACGCTGCAACTCACGTGTACCTGGCAAAAAGTGTGCATTGCTAGTTTTGTGCCTGATCACAGCTTAATTCGTAGGAACTGATAAGGGAAAAAACAAATACGCTTTAGCTGGTTTTGAGTGTATCTGCGCTGTTTGGTAAAATGAAGCTTTGTTTACATTTTATCTTCAGGTATTAACAGTGAAACTTGTTAAGAATTTTGAGCCCTTACTCTGAGTCAGACGGTAGTAGGTCAAACATCAATTGTGAGAGCCTGGAAGGAAAAAAAAAAAAAAACCACCACCTTTTTACAGATGAAGCGTGTGTGTGTTTTAGAAAGCTCTCCACAGCTTAATTAAAACCAATGAAGAAATCGCCGATTTGCATGTAGTGCTTTTGCTTTGGTCTTCTCTCCCTTCCTGACCAGTCTCACTTAGATTTAAAAAAAACAAGACAAAAAAAAAAAAAAAAAGCTCCTTCCTGCACTACATAAATATTGGCAAGCTTTTAGTCTTGTCTTTCATGCTGAGCCTATTGGGCAAACTGAAGTGAGTTTGTGAGCTTTTCCAAGCGAGCCTGAAGGGGTTTGTTTGCCAGAGATTGACTCTCTGGTGAACAGATGTAGTTTAAATATACGTGCTTAAGAGGTATCGTTCTTATCGTGATTTCTTGCTATACGTTAGAGCACAAATCAACAGACGTGGTCTTAAAGCGTGTATCTATTTTCAAGAGTAAATCTTCTTTTTCGACTATAGGATGTCTGGTGCACCTTATAGGTTAGGAGGTTTCCGTAAGTCTAGAGGGCAGTGGTTATAGAGGCATTAACATTGTAGGACTAATTGGAGTTCCTGGGTGCCCTGTTAAAATAACCCTTGTCATCATTTATGCTAAAGATGATACCCCTCTGGCAGGCTGCCATAAGACAGTTCTGTACATCTGCTTTTAACCCTTTTGCTTTCTGTCATTAAGAGATCCTAACCTGCGCTGCTGGAGACAGCGGGACAGGACCGGGGCCTAAAACCGCGGGTCCGAGGTCATCGTGTCATCCGCATCCGTCTGGGAGGCCAGGAGGGATTTTCACAAAGTCTAGAAATCTAATTGCCGGGAGAGACTTTGTCCCTAAAACAGCTTGGGTCATTTGTTACTTCTCTGTCTGTTGTCAAAAGGGAGGGAAAAAAAATTAAAAAAAAAAAAAAAAAAAAGCCAAAGGAAAGGGAAGAAGGTTGTTTGCTTAATATTCTGTGCAGCGTAGGGGAGGGTTTGTCGTATGATGCTACAAAACTAGAAATTAGTAATTACTTTGAGGCATACCAAAATAGCAATGAATACCAGAAATGTTGAATGTAAAGTACAGGAGGCAACAAAAAAAAAGCCCGAACTGCAGGTACACTTCTTAAAACGGCATTGAAATCATGATTTGTTTCTTAAAGATGCGAGTGAAAGTAGTGCTCAAGTGCACTCAATGAATGAAGCACGAATTAGTGTTAACTTTTGCCTTGTTTCCTTGTGTACTCTTTTCAGAGCGAATGTGTAACACGCAAGGTGATTTGTTGTTGATGTTGAAGGCAATTAAATATTTTTGGCAGGACTAAGAAAGTTTTAATGTTAACGAACAAAATTATGTAGCTGGTACTAAAATGGCTTACAGCGAAGACATCTGCAGTATGTATTTAGGTTCTCATGCTGCCTGCTACTCACAACAAATCAGGCAGGACAGAGAGAATCAACTTCTCTTCAGTCAACCTTGTTATTTCTATAGAAGGTAATTCTTTAATCTGTATCCGATCAAGCGAGATAAATTTGCATTTCTGCTTTTCAGAGAGATGTATGTTTTGTAGAACTTTCTCTTTTTTGGGGGAGGGTGAGGGGAAAGGACTCAGGGAATATGTTTATCAAATATTTGTGATGATTCTTGGTGCCTCCTCTGCCTGTTCGTACAGGTTTTATTTACATAACGCTGTATAGACCCACCTACTCTACTATAACTCAAGTTTAATACGTTAAATTTAATGTTTTTAATAGGAAGTATGCTTCCAGTTTTCTGTGTAGTGGAACATTATGAAAATGCCATTGAGTATGATTCTAAGGAGGAGCATGCAGAATTTGTGTTGGTGAGGAAGGATATGCTTTTCAACCAACTGATTGAAATGGCATTGCTATCACTTGGATATTCTCACAGCTCTGCTGCCCAAGCAAAAGGTAAATAAGATTACGAAATTGTACAATGAATTATGTTTGTTTGTGAGGTTTTGGGGGAGGGGCAGGATTTCTTTCAGGAATGCGGTGCAGGTTTTACTACTTAAACTTCTTGCAGATTCTGTCTCTGTATTTTTTTTCCTTAATGTATTTTTGTTTAGTTAGTGCACGTTTTGTTCGTGGGGAACGTGGAGGTAGATTTTTTTTTTGTTTAAAGAAAAAAAAAGACTTCAACTGAATCATTAGTATGCTTATTGACCTTAATAATCTGCTCCACTGAGGATCCACAAGGAAGTGTAAAGCATATTTGAGCAGATGGACTGTTGAGAGTCAACTTGCATTTATGACTGAATATCCAGCTCTGTTTCTTTTATTTTGTTCCTGATGGTTTTATAGACTGCAAAGTTTTTTTTTTTTTTTTTTTTGGTACTCAATCCTTGCATTGCAAAATTCTTCTAATTCATTAAGAGGAATGCTAATTATTATATCATGTCCTATTGAATTCATGGGAACTTAGGAAAATACACTTCTATACATATGAAAAACATCTCTACTGTAAAGCATTTGTATAATTTCATAATATAGATAAAGCATATCCTTGGTGGGGTGGGGGTGGGGTTTTTGGGGGGTGGTGGTGGTGTTCTTTTGTTTTGCCGGATTTAAGAGGCTAGAAACAAAGGTAGTGATCTTGTTAAAATCAGATATTTATTTAGCCCCTAGGAATTAACAGGTAAATTACTTTTTTTTCCAATTTTTCCTGCCCTTCTTGCCCACTCCCCCTCCCCTTAAAAAATAAAAATCCCGCAGGGCTTATCCAGGTTGGGAAGTGGAATCCAGTTCCACTCTCCTATGTGACAGATGCCCCTGATGCTACAGTAGCAGACATGCTGCAAGACGTGTATCATGTGGTCACACTGAAAATCCAGTTACACAGGTAAGTTGCCTACCAGTTCTGGGACGTGAACTGTTACTTGTCTGCTCTTACTGTTCATATTGCTTGTATTTAATTCCCACTGTGCTGTGTGCTCAAAGTACAAAGGCTTATCTAAATTCCTTTTTAGTTACTCAAATTCTTCTTTAACTTACAGTATACTGTTGCAGAAAACTTTTATAGCTCTGATACATAGATTTTCTTTGGATATCTCATTAAAACTATATTGCATTTTAGTCAATTAAATGATGCATTACAAGAAGGCATTTTACATAAAGTTTACTTAAGAGAAAAATATTTTTGCATATCATGAACAGTACCATCTGTGTGCATTTTGTAAAAGAATGACTTGCTCACACTTATTGTTGCTGTCTAGGTTCTTAAATTTCACGGTAACAAAAAAAGAAAAAAACGGTTAATATATTAATGCTTTTCATGATCAGTCGTGAGAAAGCATTACACCTTAAATTGTTTTACCAAGCGCATCAGAGCAGGAAGGTAGAAGTAACATGAAAAAATAGTCGCCACATGCAGCTGATGTATAATTCATGCATCAATACAGCAGATGTGTTGTATAAAGTAATTAACTAATCGGAACAATCAGGAGACCGAGAGCAATCTCCAGATGCATCTGCTTGATGCGCAAAATGAAATCTGTCTGTCTTAAAGGAATGTTCTGCAGCAGGATGCAATCTTGTAATAATCCCTTTTCTAATCTGTGTTTCAAATAGTTGCCCTAAACTAGAAGACTTGCCTCCTGAACAATGGTCTCACACAACAGTAAGAAATGCTCTGAAGGACTTACTGAAGGATATGAACCAGAGTTCATTGGCCAAGGAATGTCCCCTTTCACAGGTACTTAGCATAACATGTAATAAATAATAAAGCACTATAGGCAACGCTGATGTGAGATTTGAGATTTCTACAGACTGTAGCAAGTAGTACCCGTGGAGTGAATCTGCCAAAAATGCAAATTTGTTTGACCACTTCATGATCTTTATAAATATGCCTGATTCATTTTGAACATAGTCTTACAACGTTTCCCATGGGGAGTCGTGAAAGGTTGTTTACACCACACTAAAATTGTCTCGCAGCAAACTGGATTTTAACTGGTTTTTGTCTTCAGTCTTTGAACTGCTTTGATGTAACTACTTTTTTCAAGCACATGTGTTCAAGATGTTAAAAGGCTCTTTACTTACTGCTGTCAAAAGTACTATTGAATCTGAATGCTTGTTAGATAACCTACAGTAGTTTTAAATGCTAATTCATAAAATGAGACAGTCTTTGGCATGCCATATGAGAAGGGAATAAAGAATAAAGCTCTTTGGATGATATGTTGTTGTTGCAAACAACCAAAGGAAAAGCAGCCATTTATTAGTTCTAATCAAAATATACCTAAACAAAAATGAAACCTCAATTTATGCATTACTAAATATTGAACTGATGCTTTCCTCAAGCCTTAGTCGTATTGTTCTTTTTTGCCATTTTTTTGTCATTTTTTTTGTCAAATTACTGTGAAGGCGCAACTTATTTTTCTACACAGTACGGTGTCCAATGATGCTGTGGTGGGAACATCATATTTATTTTTACCTTTTAAATTTTAAAATACATTCTGTTGTGGTGCAGTGGAGACAAATTGAGTATACAAATAAATGATGCTAGTTGTGGTAGGGAGGGGAAAAAGGAAATTAAGGTAGTCAAGGTATTTTTATGGGGATTTTATTTCTTTTGCTCAGAATATTGGAGTCTTTGTCTCCGAAAGACTTCAGTTAATCTATAGAGGACTACTCTCTCTGTCTGTCTTTCCAGCGGATATATTAGCAGGCTGTTTTCCCATCCCTTTCTTTTCCCCTAAGGTTAGATTGTTTTCAGTGATGTGGCTCCAATATAAGAAGTTTTGAAGTGGAAATAATCAAAATTTATCTTCACTGGTTGCAAACCATTCCAGTAATATGTCTGCAAAGTTATCTTTTACGTACCTACTATAAAAGCATGTGAGCTTTTGCACTGCTGGCTTTTGGAGGCTGCAGATAATTTCGGATTTTTCTCCATTTTAATCTAACAGTGCTAGTTTTTACTTGATACTGATGGAAAGCAAGTAAATTCTATCGAGATGGAATATTTCATTTCTATTTGGACATCGTGTTTCACATAGCACCTTCTGTATATACTTAGATGGTGCAATGATAAAGCAGAAAAAAAGTTTTTAAAAGGAATACTGCACTAGAGACTATATCATGGTGCTGGAGACAATTCAGTAATTACACTCTTTTTAAAAAGTTGTTTTTAAACTGTACTGAATTTTTATATAATAATTTTAATGGACAAAACCCATCTTGCCTAATAATAGTTCTTGAAGTTAGCGCTTGAGGTGACCAAAACCCCAGATTACAGAACTCTGATTTGGGGCTGTTTGTTTACTGGTTTGCACTTCTTTATTTATAAAAGAATACACTTAAAGCCGTGAGCTTCTTTCTGTTGATAAAAGCATGCTTATTACTTTTGTCATCTCTATCTTCACCAGCGCTGTGGTAGTTGGGTTGCAAGAATTCAAATAGCTTCTGCTTTTCTTTTTTCTTTAAAGACCAAATCACATTAAGCTTAAAATACATTTATTTATTCTCAACGTTTGGAAAAACAAGCTGTTACAGCGGTTGATCGAGAGCCCATCAGTTAGTCTAAACCTTCCCATTTCCCTCCAGGAGCTTGAGGGAGGATGCATTGATTTGACGGTGTCCTTTTCACATGGCTAAATTGATCTGAATGCTTCCCGTATTTGCCTAACTAATAACTCATTATATATCGCTCCTATGGAAAGGACACTGATTTAAGAGTGTCTGTGTTTTGTTAGACTTATTAAATTTGAAGAATTACCCCGCAGTGGTGTGCTGCTGCAACAGAGGTGAGAAGTAAGAGCGAGGCAGAGGTCGGGAGGCAATGTTTCCTTAGAGGGTCCGTCAAAATGCCAGCATGGGAGACTCTTCTCAGAGCAGAGAAGTGGTCTCTCCTGTTATGTACTTCCATGGGCAGAGGTAATGCCATATGAAGTGCTTCATCACAAATGCAAACTAATGCAGTGACACCGTACCATAACTTATTAACACTGTTATGGATATAATTTATTAACCACAGAAAAATGGCTCAAAGTGGAAACGAGAGTAGTTATCGGTTTTTGTCACTGTCATTAGCAGTACTCTATTTTGTGTAGGTACGGAAGGATTTGTTGTAAAGTATTTAAGTTGCTGTGCTCGATGCATGGCATCTCTGAAGCCCCATCTAAGCATGGAAGACTGAGAATCATCCTCACTTAGAATTTACTGTATTTTCTTAATTAATCTTGCATTTTGTGTATTAAAAATTGCTCATATTTATTCAGAATACTGATATTCTATATACTGCAAAAAACCCCAAGCAAACTGTTTTTATAGCGCAGATATATTTAATATCTTGAAAATACGTGAGCAAGCAAACTTTGAGATCCAGTTTGTCTTAATTATAGAGTCTTGAAAACTTAACAGCATCACCTACCCGAGTGGGTTTTCTTTTTTTTTTTTTCTTTTAATTTTTTTTTGCCATTTGCTTTCTTGTCCAACTAAAACCTTGGGGCGTACAGGTATGAACTCTTCATGCCTTCCTCAGTAAAATACCACTGTGGCTCTTGCTCTCATTAGGAGAGTTGAATACATAGTCTCTTTTGAAGCTACTGTAATTGTCTCGCTCTGTGACTGCTGTGGCCACCCGCAAAGGCCAGGTTTATTGCTCGGTATATGAGCCCGCATCACGGGGAATCCCCGTTGACGTGACTTGGAGTGCTCGGGACGGACCGGAGCAAATGTGTGGCTCTGAATTGCCGTGGAATCGCAAGCATCCGTCCAGAGGTTTAGTCTCAAATTTTTGGTATCGAGCAGGCAAGGTAAAAGGACGCTGCAAATTTCTCATCAAAAAGCCAAGCCTGTTCTGAATTATGCACTGCAGTGTGTATTTTCATGCTTTACCTCGGGTTTGCAGATTTTATTGCTAGAGACTAGCAGCATACGCAGATGCTGGGTTGAAGACTTCTTGGTTTGATACACACAGCTCGCTTCATTTCTGCTTCCTCTCCAGACCTCTTTTGATGGGGAAGGCAACTTGAAATTTAATCTAGGGCTCAATTTTGGGCCATCTTGTGCATTCCATTAAATTGGTGCATCTCACAAGTGGTCTAGATCTCATTTCCCTCCTGTTTTGGCTCTTCAGTCTCCAAAGGGTTGTAAAGAAATTGTTCTACCATCAATTCTTATTTCCAACCCCTTGCACAGGAGCTCTACTCTACCTCAGTCTGTTGGGAGCTGCTCTAAAGTGATCAGGCAGGCAGGCCTGTTGCATTTATTTATTTAATGTTAGTCCTTCCATCTCTGTACTCAGCCTTAGTCCTAGCATTTTCATACTTCACTTCCACAGTTTTGCTCTGTTTTGGTTTTTAGTGCAGAAGTCTCTTATTACTTCCACAGTTAAAATAACTGAAATATTACAGACCGTATCTATACTGATATTAATAAGGGTTTTTTTTCTTTTGTCGCAATTGAATTATTGTCTCTCTCACTCTCTCTGAGTGTATATATATAGTTAGATAAGCTTTTGTGAGGGAGAGGAGAGCAACATGGGCTATTGGCCCAAGAAAAGCCTGGAAAGTCTTTTGATAATTCTGGAACAAACTCACCGTATGTTTTTGAACATTTAGATGTACCCCTTATCTTGAGTTCCTGTAACCTTTCCCATGAAAGGAAGATAACAAGTCACCTACCAAATGAAGAGATTGTAGAGATTAATTAGTATCTGGGCACTGCCTTGAAAATATGGCACTGATCCAATGACATTGACTTTCCCACTGGTACTCTCTCACCTGAATTTTTTCTACAAAAAGATTTTTTAAATTATTGTTGTTAGTATTCACAAACAGGCTTGGGGTTTGCAATTTTTTTCTTTTTTCTTTTTTTTTTTTTTTTTGCACTTTATCAAACCACCGCAAAAGCACTTCTGAAGCAGGGTACTCATTCTTTCTCTTCCCCCATAGTATAGCTAGCCTAACTCTCAGGACAACCAATAGCCAGTGCATTATAGATGAGAAAATCCAGGCCTGATGTGTAGTAGAATCTTGAATCTCATGGTTTATTATGTTTTAAAATATTTTGTAGGGGACATGCAGTATTTCCATGGAATATATCCAGAGTCTGTGATACTTATGGACATAGTAATTTACGTGCATTGTATTACTATTTTGAATTTTTTTGAAGATATTTGTGTGCACCCCCCCCCCACGTCTGTAATGTCTCTTGCATAATTTTGCTCTTGATGATGAGGGAATCGCATTTTTTCAGTTAGAGGGATATACGCTTGCATTCAGTAAAATGTATGCACACACAGAACAAGTGCTGGTGTGATACCGAAGTCTGAATACTTTTGCACTTGTGATAACTATAACTATCCCGACTGCACATTGATCAAAATTCCGTGCTGTAGTGAATGACTGCCTGCATCTGACATGGGCACAATATAGATCATATACTTTCTTTTTTGTTCAAATATCCTGCCCTGAATTTGCATGCTGTTTTATGCAGACATCGTGCAGGCTTTATGTGATCTGGCAGAGACGCCAGACAGAAAGCTTGCTCGGAACATCGGTGTTTCTCAGTTCACCTGATCTGAAGGCACCTGGCCATCGTAGGAAATAAGCAGCATAACAGAAATCCTCTAGCATTTCCTTGCTGCTGTTCTGACTCCCCCACCCCTCCAAAATTCCAACCAAAAAAAAGTTGCATTTGCTAAAATTAAAATTTCCGGGCCTATAAATAATCAAGGAATGAGCTATTAAGAGTTGCCAAAATGCATACTTTTTATGAGCAATTTTTAATTCATGCTTTACAAAACGGAAAGGTGGTTTTTGCCCTCCCCTTTCAATTTTACCTGCCTGGACCTGAGATCAAGTCCTTGGATTTCTTTGTTGCTTGTGATTCTCTTCTCTCCTTATCTCCTCTTCCTCCTCCTCCCCTCCCCCAATAATTAATAACCTGAGTAAGGAATGCAGCTCCTTTTTCTGCTTTAGAAGTTACTATACTTTAGATTTTAAAGATGTCATTAATTATTCCAGGGAAGTAAATCCTTGAGGGCCTGGGCTCAGGTTTTGGCAGGCAGGGCCTTTCAACCCACCCCTCAGTTGCTCAAGAGCATTCACTCTGATGTCTCTTCAAGCTGACGTGGTATCTGGATTTTTAAAACATTTTCAATTAACTATTAAAATTTGGGCCCGTGATTTTTAGTCATCCAGATAGAACGGGCAGTACAGAGCTTCTTGCTGACGGGATGGGGAGGATGAAATACACATGTTGGTAAAGCTGTGTGAGGACATTCGCAGGATACTCAACCTTGCAGTTGCCTGATGTGTTGGTCACTGATTTATGTTCTCTAGATGCATCTAAACACTCTCGGTGCTAAAGCTATGTCAGTCTACAACTGTTTTATCTAGGCAGTGCCCTATTGAAGGAGAAAGTACATAGCTATTTTTTTCTGCCTCTTCAGTAGAATTAACTAAGATGAGGATGTCAAAGTCACATTCAAAATAGTTATGGGGCCTGGACTTACTGTGGGGAGGAGGGGAACGTACCTTGTTTCTCAAATAAATGCAGTTCCTGACTTCAGAGGACTCTGTAAGGTATCAGTGTGTCCCTTAGTATCTCTTCTGTCATGAGGTCTTGTGTTTCTGCTTCTGAGAAAGTGGAGAAGAGTCCAATAGAGGGATGGTGCTAGTGTCGATTTTTTAATTTTTTTTTTTTCACCTCTAAAGTCAGCTGTATGGAGATATAAGCAGCTGTCTTCTGCCAGGCTCTCCTGTGAACAAAGTACAAAATTCATGCTTTTTAAGGGAATAACATTTTTGGGACTGTGCTCCCCACTTTGTGTGCTAAGCACTTGGGATTGTGTCTCAGCAATTTTGAGAACTGTGTCATGTGAATGATTATCTGCATCATATGGACTTCAAGTTTTAGGGAAGTGACAGAATAAAAAAGGAACATAGGGCATTTTCTTCTGATATGTTTGCCTTCTAAAATGTGTACGAGTTGTAGAAATGAGCCCTACTTGACTTCTGTTTTCACTCAGTGGTCCTGAGAATGGTATATAGAATAGCTCACATTATAAATGTTTGCAGTGATGTTCTTTATATATATATATATATGTATATATATATAACCATGCTTTTTTTTTCTTTTTACATTTAGTGGGTTAAGAGGCAGTCACGTAATGCACTGCTACAAAATTCTGTATTCATTCATTCATGTTTCTCTCATACTTCTTAACGGAGTCATGGCCGAGTGTGAACGCTGATTTATTTATTTTTTTCCATAACTTTATTAGAGGGTTAACAAACTACTCCTCCAGTGTTCTTTAAAGCAAGATTGCAAATAAGTCTTTTTTTTTTTTTTTTTCTTCTTATTGGCAAATTGTTGGCTGTAGAGTACTGCACAAGTATAAACAACATGAGAGATCCTTTAACATAACATGAGAGAGCCTTTAGACGCTTTGCTCCCTAGCTTTGGAACTCATTGCCAATTGAAGTAAGGAAAGCTCTGGCTGTTGGGACTTTTAAATCTAGACTTAAAAGTTATTTGTTCTGTTTAGCATTTTTAAAATGATTCTATTAGGAATTGTATGTGCTTCAGTTTTAATTTTAACTCATAATGATTGTAAAGCACCCTGGGATGCTTGCAAGAAGGGCGCTACAGAAACCCAAGATTGTATTGTACTGTGTTGTAATGTATTGTATTATTACATGGTGCTGGAGTTGGACCACGGACAATTCATATAGAAAGCATTTGAATACTTAGCTAAAGATAAGGAGTGCGTGTGGGGGGGTACTGTCTCTTCTTGCTTCTTTTCCCCCTTTTCTGTCAGTTATTTTATTAAACTAAATTAACATGGCAGTTATTCCCTAAGAAATGCCAGCATAATTTACTGCTGCAAAGGGGCTCAAAATGTAAACCAGATGATAAACTAAAAATAAAAAAGTCCACATTAAGATTTAATTGCACTTCCCTTTCTATATTACGTTCTTATGTAAAATACATTACAAAACAGTACTTTCTTTATCACTTCCTTCACTTTTAACTGAATTTCATTAACAATAAAGAAATATATTGTCTCTGTTTCAGTAATGTCACTTGACAGTTAATCCCTTAACTTGATGTACATGTCTTTAAGATTTTTTTTTTTTTTTTTTTTTTTAATAAAGAACATGATAGCACTGACTGGAGCCAAGTATTGCACAACCATGTGATTTGCAAGTTTCCCAGCTCGCAGCTTTGCCAGTGCAGGTCAATTCACACCTGCCACACTTATGCCATTCTGGTCCTCATGTTGCTTTTCCTCGGTGATTGTCAGAGGTAGAGAGCTGTGCGTGCAGCTCCTTCCTTCCCCCCTCCCTCCCTGCTCCAAATGTGTGGTAAACCTTGTGCATTGGAAGTGTCTGCTCAGGAATTAAATGGAGTTTAATTTCTGTCCATTAGGAAGCTGCTATCCACATCGCCAATTAAGCCTTCTATTTAAAGGGCGAGGAGATACGTATGTCTACATCTTAATCACTGCTGCGACTGGTTTGCAGAGACCTTCCCCGACTGGTTCAGTTATTACTAGCAGTGGTGGGAGGCACAGAGATCAGCGTGGTTATAAAACGTACCCAAAAGCTGAGCAAATTCTGTAGGTGCTGTAGCGTCACTGTCAGCAGATTTAAAGCTGAGGTATGTCTGTCTTAGGGGACGCAGGGGTGTAGGCATAAAGATGCGTCTGGAGAGAATTACTTGAATTGGTAATAATCTTTTACCTGACAGGAATGAAAGCAAAGCAGGCCCTGCTTATTGAGAGCAATGCTAAGAGACGAGCAACTCTCACCTTGTCAGACCAGACTCCTTGCAGTGCTTGGCTCTAATCATCACTTAGAAGAAGAGAGATGCGCTTCTCAAACAGACCCTGAGCAAAACTCGCAAAGCTTGCTCCCTCCCCCCCCGTTCTTCTTCTTTTTTAACTAATAATTAGGTGCTTCCTTTTTATTTCCAAGAAACATGCTAGGAAAACCTAAGACGAGGGTGAGCTTTGTCTCTCTTTCCCTGGACACTTCCTTATGAAGAGCACAAATAGTATTGGTTTCCCCTGGTGCCTTGCAGCAGTGATCAGAGGACAGGTTTTTCAGGACAGCAGCAACCTCAGACCTGCCTCACTCCAAGCCATGGAATAAACCAGTCAAAAGGGAAAACTCCTGTTCCCCAGGGGTGGGAACACATGAAAGGTTCTCCTCGTTATACACCTGTCTCTTAATTATTTTTATTTTATTTTTTAAGTACTAAGATTTCCTACACCGAGAGTTGTAGTTCATTCATAAGCTTGCGCCAGAAGAGGGGGGAAACTGCACTAAAGCGTAACCTGTGTCTGGTGGCTATGCCACTTTTCCAAAGGATTTGATACTTTTTAGCAAACTGTTGTGGAAAAGAATGGGTTTTGTGATGATGAAAAACTGAGGCACACGCGAAGGACATTAGTGTCAATGGCCTTTCTAGAGATGGAGAGGAGATTTCAGCTCCCGAAGGTTACCTAGCATGTTTGTATTTGAATCGGAATATCTGGGCTTTCTCAGAATTGTGGAGGTTTATTTTTATATATATATGTATGTATGTATGTGTCACAATAAAATCCCACCAAAATATACTTGCCAGCTAGTATGTCCCCAAGCTCTTAAAGCTGTCTTCCTTATTCTGCACTTTTTGTAAGGAGGAGCTTTGTGTGCTAAGCCTAATCTAGCTACATTTTTAAATTTATATATTTTAATATAAGGGGTAACTAAGAAAAAAAATTTAATAAATAGACCCTCAAAGTGCATGTGCATATTCCACGTGGAAAACTAGCTGGCACATTTCTCTTTCGAGATACCTTCATCGAGTTTTGCATCTTTTTATGAATTCTTCAGAGCATCTATACTTTTCACAAACTCTTGTCAGTGAAAGGCAGCAACACAGAAGCGAAACTAGTATCTTGGCTAACATAGCTGCTTAAAATGTCACCTTCATATGATCTAACTTAGCAGAAGTTAAGAATCCATAGCAAATTTCATGCTATAACTCAGTTTTCTCCTGGCATTTTTTTACTTTTTTCTTAGGACAGAAAGAAGTTTGTTCGTGTGCTTTTAGCAGCATAAATGTCCTCACAGAATTGGGGTCTATATGATTAAGAATAATCAGAAGTACAGGTGGCTCATAAAGAGGCACATGGCCTAAACCAATAAATCTGGCACTTAACCATTTAAACAGAGGGTAGGCAGGGGATGTTACATTTGGCACTAGAGGGGTATTTAAGCAAGCAATCAGAAGCATGAGAGATGCACTGACTAGGAGCAGAAATTAATGAAGTTCAAACTAGAAGCTAGTCATACATTTAAAAAAAAAAAAGTATGTACCTAGTGGAGGAGATTACATGGGATGTGGTGAAAGATCCAGCACAAGAAGTCTTCAGGTCAGTATCAGATGTTTACTTTAGCTCAGCCACAGGTAACTTGGCTGCATTCAGAAATTGCTAGATGAACTTCTAGGGTCTGTTTTTATGTAGAGTCCAAATAGATGCTCAAAATGGTCCCTTTTGGCTTTAAAAATCCGCAAAAACTTGTGTAGAAACAGGAGAAGAGATCAAAGAAAAGGCTTATCCTAAACACCAAAAGAAATTCAGCAAGACAACTGTTAGTGCTACTGAGTCTGATGACTTCTTGTCTGGACATTGTGCCTTAGGGCTCAACTTCATGCCAGACATCTGATGCTTTGCCTAGCAGAACAGTGGAATCCGAGAAGAGACTTGCTGAAAATCGTGTCCTATTTCCCAGCAAGGAAATCTTCCTTAACATGGTGGATAATGCTAAGCAATTTTGAAGAGCCTTTTACAAAAACTGTAGTGGAAAACAACCATCGCGGTTGGTTGAAGATAGAACAATTACAACATCTCTATCAGGAGAATGTATATACTTCATTTTTGTGGCAAAGTTTTATGTGCCCAAAGCTGCATTTAATGCAGTAATATATATAAAATGTCCCCTATCACATGAAGCATTTGCATTAGGACAGCATTTGGAAGCATGTGTATTAGGATTAGCATTTCCAGGTAGGAAACAAGTCAGAAGCATTCTGACCTGACTGAAACAGAGTGGTTGGAAATAAAAGCAATCCACCTGAGAGGAAGGCTGAAAGTGTCTCCTACTCCGGATTTTCACTGGATCGGTCTGTGAGATCTCCAAGGCCCCACCTACCCCAACCTTTATTCCTGTACAAGAAATGCCGGTTTGCTCTGTCCACATCTGTTGTGCGTGGTCTGGATTGTCCTCCTGGGCTCCAGCTTCCTCCAGTCTCGTTCCTTGTGTCCCGAGGAGAAGAGGCGAGCGCAGGTATGCAGGCTTCACGTAGCGCGTTGCCTACTGTAGGAACAGCAGCAGCCTGGAGAGGGAAATGGTTGGGGCTGAGGACCCTGTCTCCACATTATGGGACTGGGAAGGAGGGATGGAGCTTACCCTGGAGTAGCTCAGCTCTGGTCCTGTGGGCTTGAAGTCCAGCCACGGTTGGAGCACGGCTTCTGGGTTTAGCTTAATCCAGCAGAAATTCTGCCTGTGTGCCCCAAGATGGTTTTGTGATGGGCACCGAAGTAGGAGCAATGGGGAGAGCCCTTGAAAGTGTACGTTCCCAATTCAAGCTAAAAGAGCAGTTTAAAGCAATCTAGTTACTTTATAAAAGCTTTTTCAGGCAGTTTCCTGGCTAAAATGGATAGTGCTTTCCTTACCCATGGAGCTCTGGTTTCAGAGCTCTTCCAGCAAAGGCACTTGCAGAATCAAAATCTTAGGGTGTAATAATACACCTTTCAAAATATAGGGCCATTTTCATTCTGTGAAGTAAACCAAGAATTAACTTATTAATTAATGATTATTTTGCATTTTATATTTTATCCAGGTTGATTTTAGGAAGTGTTTAGCCAGGACTTTTACTACTAAGTACATACCATTTACAAATAGTGTGCAATAAAAATCAAGATTCTTAAAAAGATTCATGTTGGACATCTGACAATGAAGACAAAAATGTCTTATGTCTCCTTATCTTTTATAGGTTGAGGTTGTGACTTCTTTTTCTTTCTTTTTTTTAAGTCTAAGGCACTATGCCATAAACCTTGTAAAGCAGTTATGAAGTTCTTCAAATCTGAATTAAAATTTCCCACCTACCTATCTTTCTCTCTTCTAAGCTTTTAACCTTTGTAGATACAAGACTAGTATCTTGGGAAGCAGTTTTTTATTTGAGCTTTATTTATATCCGTCAGTGGGAGATGCTCGGAAAACATTGGGAGAATGCTGCTCTGTCATGCAGCAACTGGGAATTTACATTACAAAATGGTAAAAATAGTGCAAGGATCAGTTCCTTCAGATGCTGAATCCTCATTTCTGATTTTCAAAATCTTCTTGCGTGTGGGTATATTTCTATACATATATAAATACATGTGTGTATATATATATATGTATATATGATTGGGGTTCTTTTTGTTTTATATTTTCCCTCATTACATTCAGTGTAGCTTTACGTTTACATTAATATGTACGTTTATAATATTTAAAGACAACATAAGGCAGAAAAGGAGGAGGAGATAATTTAAGCTATGCAAGGATAGGAGAAAGGAGGAAAGACATGCTTGTGTATTGGAAGAAAAGCTTGTGCCGTCATTTTCAATCTGCCTTTAGGCAGTTTTAACTTATATGACCAGCATTTGCCATGCAGATCCTTACTTCTCCTGACCCTGGCAACAGTATGGAGGTCAGATAGCCATCCAAGTGCAATGCCAAAGGCACAAACAAAAGTTTTTTTTCTTCTCTGTCCATCTGTGGGTTTTTCCCTTATCCTACGTGTTTATAGGGCATATGACAACAAATTCCATTGCATTACATGCTATAGTTCAAGGTAGCAGACCAAGGAATTTAACATAATTCTTCATATGCAATTAAACTGTCCATTTCATGATTCCTTGTCCAAAAAACAGCTAGTGGGTGAATATATTTGGTCTGCTTTTATTCAGAGTGGCAGATGATAACTCTCTGCCATACCAGAACACTAGGAACAACATTTTGCCTTGGTTGGGTTTTTGCAGTACGTGGGCTGGCATAGGCTCAGGCAGGCTAAAATCTTTGATTTGGGGATAATCTTGTGTTACCTAGTTGGGGCTTGAATGTTCCCTTCTCATTTGAAAAATGTTAACGTGGAGTCTCCTGAGAAATAAGCACTCCTAAGAGTTCGGCTTGCATTAAAACTGATGCTTGTGATTTCTACGCAAACAAAAGCCACTGATAGTGGTTAGGATCAGGCAAACAAAGTTCCTCTGTCCTTTATGAAAAGATCTCTCCCCCCCAAATATTTAAGTTCTGTTCTGCAACTTTATCACTATTCAAACTACGTCTAGGGACAAAGGCTCATAGCTTTTCTCTTTTTCTTTTTTTTTTTTTTTTTAAAAGGCATGTTAGGGTTGCAGCATTGGCACATGCTACCCTGCTGGTGTCTAGGGATGTAAAGTGGAGGATTTATGGAAGACAAAATAGAATAGAGCCTTAAAAGTTTGGCTTTAAAAAATGGAGCCAGTAGTTTGACAGATTGTTCAGTAAATGTTCATTTTATTGAGAATTATAAAAAAGGTGCTTAACGCCTCTGTGCCATTAATATAATACGTTAAAAGGTTACTGTCAAGATTAGTGTTTCAGCTCTGAAAATTGACTGTAAGGTTTATGGGCAGCACTGTTCATATTCTGCTTGGAAGACGAGGTATCTTCTACTTACCACTTGACAAAACCATTATGTTGTTACAAGGCTTTACACTGAAAAACTTGATAAATAGTAAAACATAAATAAAATCTCATTTGAAAAGCGGGAGAATAGTTCCTGTCTGTCTTATAGCCAGATTGAGCAGATGCGGGTTTGAATGTAAAACAGTTGTGAAAATAGCCAGTGTCAAACTAGTGCAAAATTAAACTTGTGGGGTGTTCTGTTTTCAGTGTCTGTTATTGTTGAAGTACTCCATTTCAAAAGCATGCATTCCTTCCTACAGAAAAAAAATCAGATTCCTTAGTTGAAATTAATTAGCATTCAGAAACCAGATAGCATGTTTTTGGGTATTCATGAGATCTCTGTTTGAAAAAATGTTTTTAACTTGTAGAAATGTGTTGCAACACACAGATGGGAAGAAAAAGAAAAAAAAAATCTCTTTAGCAAGCACTGTGTGTAAAAGGAATATTACATTTTGCACGCTCCTGATTACCCTGTGTAAACAGTTTTTGACATCTGTCTTTATAGTTTTCGAGGAGAGGAAGACTTTGTTAAAAGAACCATTTTTATACAGCAGTCACCATTTCAGTCTTGCTTTACCTGTATTATGAAAGCAGATGGTCTGCATGTCTTTTGAATATTTATAACTATCAAAAACAATCTCTTGCTATTCACCCTTAGGCTTATGAGATGTCAGGACTGTTCTGGTTGAAAAAAAATCATCTTGGGTGTTTACAGAAAGAGGATTACATTAAGCTGAAATGACTATACATTTTCCAGTTTAATATTTGTCCATCAGCTGTTTAATCGTATTTAGATAATTGTGTAAATAAGTTGTTGCAGCCCTTGCCCCTTCCGCTGAGCAGGCTTGAAGCTTTAAACACTGATGAATGAGTAGCAAAAAAGCTTGGATTTTTTTTTTTCCTAGTTAAACAACCTGGAAGGCCTAAATAAGTTTTGGTTACAATGCTCCTTTTGAGGGAAATGTTTCATTTGCAAAGGAATCCCCAATATCTAATTCAGCCGAGTTGTTTTAGGAAGCTGCTGTGTCTGTTACTCTCCGCTAAGTCTGTTAGCATGTATTTGTTCTGTGTAAATACTGCAGCCCAACTACCCCTTCATGAGGCATGAAAACAACCTCATTCTGCCCATATAAAAATAATTTTAAGGTTATTTAGGGGAAGTTTTGGGACTGTGGGGGTTAAAAGCTTTTTTGACTGGAAGCTGAGCAATCACTGATAACAGATTTTGCTGTGGTTGGTTGATTTGGCAGAAAAGCATGAACAGTTTTGGTTTAGATGATTGAATTAACCTGATTAACATTGTTTTTGTTGCTTTGCAAAAAGGACAACAGTATACTTTTAGCGATGATCGAACAATACTTCACCTGGTTGGAGAGCAGTGTTAGAGGCAGTGACTCAGAAATGCCTCCCTTGTAGCACCTGCAGCAGTGGCTGCGGCGACCAGCCGGCGTGAAAGGCTCGGGTCCTTCCCGTGTCTTGTAGGACGCACCTTGCATTAGATTCTGGCGCAGTATGAAAGGTGTCTGATGCTACCGTTTTATCGGGTTTTATTTGATGGGCATATGAAAAGAGTTCTGGTTGAGATTTAAGATATTTCCCCAGGGAGTTCCCCAACTTCTTTGAGAAATGATGGTGTCTGGTTTTCAAATCTCTGGTATTTAATCTTCCTGAGAGAATGGGATTTGGTTCAAACTACGCTGGGTGAACCTCAGCTGAACTTCAGAATGAATTCTACCCCTACCTCCACACAGTTGTTGGATGCCTAATTATAATTAACTTATTTGGCTAAAAAAAGAGCACTTGGGCTGCAGCAGATGGTATCATTCCAGAATAGTGGGATTTCTGTGAAGGTGGCACCATTTCAGATGAGATCTCCTGATTCTCAGAACAGGACTGCAAGTGATGTGGTTGGGGGTGGGGAGGGATGGAGAGAGGCGAAAGAGGGAAATTTGGGATCTTGAAGTCTCGCAACTTACTTTCAAGGATAAACTTAGAGAAGATACGTTAACACTGCGGATCTGTGACCAGTTTTTGTATTCTATCAATTTTCTTTGTGATGTGTGAAAAAGAAATCAGATTATGAGTGATAGATGTGACGCATTTGAATATTTGTATGATATATTTATATTCGTCATCCTTGTACTTGGAAAGCATCTGCCTCTGTGCCTCACAGATAAGGAATGCCTATGTACAGTAGTACCTGAATATGATGTGTTTCAAGTACAGTCATTTTCCTTTCAATTATTGATAATATAAGCCAAGACATGGGGAGTTCCTCACGTGTAATGACCCGGGAAATAAGAAAAACTTCAGTATGCCTCTAGTCTAGATCGTGGATCTCTGAAGACCACTAACTTATAGGGTTAATCTTCAATTTTAGGCCCTGAGCATAGTGGGCATTTGGATGTGTAGATTGCCATTAAAACATACAGGAATTTTACAGCAATAAGAATTATATAGGAATTTCTGCAGCAAAGTGCACCTCTCTGCACTGACGTGACTGCAGGTTTGATGACAACGTAATAAATAAAGCATAGAAACAATGAAATTCAATGTTGTCAAGTTATTTTCTGAGTTAACAAGGTAGTAATATTTTATCTGGCTTGTAAAATTTTGCCTTCAGTGAATTAGTAAATAAATCATTGATTCCTCCTGATGAGGATTCTTAGCGTAGGTAATATCACTTGAATGTTTGCATGAAGTGTTCTCGAAGAAAAAGCAGGATAATTTTCATTTTAAAATGTGTTGATAATGTCTGTGGGTTGTTTTTTTTTTAATCTGCTTTGAAGAGCTGGAATAAAATCCCAGTATTAGCCATCAGAGCCTGAAATTCACATCGTGTCAAAGAAGCTAAAATTCCTAGCAGTGTTATTTAAACAGACCAGTCCCCTATTTGGTTGTAAAATAAAGTAACTGCATTAAATTTACTCCTGAAGAAGCAGGGGGTGTCACAAACTGCCATGTCATTGGCGTATCTTCTTTGTAAAATGACATGGAAGGGAGGACTAGGAAATCCTAGACAAATATCTTCCTCAACAATAGGTAATTTACTAAAATTATTATTAATATACATGTTTTCATACTTACTAAAGTTATTTGGGCAGGAGAAGACATCTGAAAGGGGCAAAGTAAAATGAGAGGAAACCACCTTGAAGTCTAAATGACATCCACAAAATATGCACAAGCTAATATAGGATGGTGGCCAGTTACATGTGTGGTTCCCCATTTTGCACATGCAGATCTGCAGGTTTTGCACGTACAGTAACCGTGCATTCATATAACTTACCAGTTCAGATTCAAAGGACTTTTTAAATGATGCCTTATGTATCATGTGCCCATGTTTAAAATGGTTTAATCTGTAAAAGAGCTTAAACAATAATATTGTAAGTATTAGACATTAATGATACTACTATTACATTGGAAATTGAAATTGGATTCAGCTGAGCTTGGTTCAGGTCATTCGGGCTAAAGTTGCAGTAGTCTATTAAGATTTCATTCTCCTTTTATACCACTGACAAAAGGCTTCTAGCTAATTTCAGAAATGCCAGATTAATATCAAGGAATGGTAAGAATTTTGGTGATTCAGAGAAACATTAAAATAGCTGCCTGGTGAGTAGAGGGTATCCACATTTGGTATAAATAATACTGCCTCACTCCAGCAGTTCTGAGCCTCCACAAATAGCATGTTACTGAGTAATATGTTAGAAAATTGTTATAATAAACTTCACTAAGATCAATAATCAAGGTACTTTTACTCAGAAGCTGAACTAGCCTTTTAAAAGAAGACTTATAGTAATATTTATTGCATTTTTACTCCAAACTCTTTCTTCTAGTGGTTATTACAGTTTGTGTAACAAAGGGTTGATGCTGTACATCGATTTTACGACAGCACAGATATAGCTAAATGTGACATGCTGAATAGAAAAGAAACATAATAATCAGGGCTTTGTCTTCTTGACTGTCATTGTTTTCTCAATGCGCTGGACAATTCCTGTAGTTGAGCTAAAAGTAACTACTTTCCACATGGAAATCTGAAGGGTGGTAAAGTTCAGTCTATTGAAATTATATTTGCTAATTTTGTTGTTCATACATCATATACTGAGTATAATTTTCAAGTTGGAGCATTATCTCATTTTGCAAGGCTTAGTCTTAATTGATTTTGTAAAAGAATATACTAGAACTGAAAGTTTTATGCATTGTAAATTCCACTATTTTAAAATTGGTCAAAACTGAGCAGAAGGTAAATTTCTCACTGTAGCTATCTGATATCTCGAGAACCTTTGAGAAAAAATCATCTCTATCATCCTTTGGTCTATTTTACAGCTAATATTCAGTTACAGAATTAGATATGACAATAAGAGCTTTTCATAAGCCTGTTTCTGTGGATCACTTAAAATACCCTGTTTAGGAAAAGCAAGTCTGGGTTCATTTTGGGTTGTTACATACATATGTTATTCTACTATAAACCCCCTTATTTTATTCTACTAACAGGTCATTCAGATAAACTTTCATCCTATGATTTTCTGGGGTCTGCCCTGTGATAAGTAGCACAAAGGGAATGGGCATGGGTAACATGGGGCATTGCTTCATTTTTGGAGTCAGTGTAGGTTTTGTGTGCCTGTAAACTTGTGTGGGTACGTGAAGGGTCAATCAAATTTAAAAGCAGAAATAGTATGAACAAAATGCACTTTCAAGATTAGCATCTTCCGTCCAGAGCCCATCCCATTGCCTGATGTTTCTTGGTCGATAACTTTGTTCTTCCCTTAGTACATCTGCTTTTTTTGCTCCCATTTACCATATACCTTGGTTTGGTTTTATGCTCAGTTAATGAGTTTTTTAAAAGGCTTTGGACGATAGGATTGAAAATGCAATATGGTTCTCAAACTCTAAAAATATAATGGTTTCAACAATTGAAATAATTTGTGCTTTGACTTGTACTGCTCTGTATTACAGATTTTTTTTTCTTCTCCCCTTTTCACACAGAGTATGATTTCTTCCATTGTGAACAGCACTTACTATGCAAATGTCTCAGCAGCAAAATGTCAGGAATTTGGAAGGTGGTATAAACATTTCAAGAAGGCAAAAGATATGATGGGTAAGCAAAAAAAAAAAACCAAAAAAATTTGCCGTGATGGTGGATACATACCATTATGTGTCACGTTGAGGTCTGTCACAGTCATATAAGAAGCCAGGTCCCTTCATGATAAGTTTAGGATGCTTTTATGAGTAGATGTGGAAAGTACATATATAGTGAAAGAATTCATTTAAATAAATATTTGCTATTGAAACAGCCAAACTGACTTGGGTTGCCAGAGATGTAAAGCTGTCATTCTGTAAATCTAGAGATCTTCTAACGCCCAGAATAATTGTTTAAAAAACCTGTTCCTGGAACTGTGATGAACTGATTTTTTTAATGTATGTATTTTTTTCTTGCTTTGGCTAATGTATATTTAAAGAAACAGGCTTCTATAACTATCACTGCCTTCCAACAAGAATGCTATAATTTTATAAATTCATATCTTTCTCTAACTTTGGGACCCTGATTTCAATTCATTTTAACAAATAGTTGTTATAACAATTGTTTGCTGCTTGTAGTAAGCACGAGTAAATTACTGGAGGAAAAAAAAATCCATCAGTGGGACATATTAGCTCTGTAATACCTTTTATCTTTCTGTATTGTCCCTTTTTAAAACTATTTCTTAAACCTGCTAACATGATTTTGAATGCTTTATATCAGAAAATTTCTACGTAGTTTTCAACAGAATGAAGAAATGGGACCTCAATTTGGATTGAATTTTGAGCTTGACTTAGCTTTCAGTATTTGAAGCAAAATCATTCATCTACCAAAACGGGTTCCTTGCCTTTTATAGCTTAAGGCTGTAATGAAGACAATGCATCACTTTTGTGATAATTGCTTGAATTACTATTCCAAGTGAATGGCCCACTTGGGTTGATCTCTACTTTCCGCTAGTGAAAAAAGGCAGCTTCTTTCCTTTATCTACTTTGTACCTTCTGTGCAACACTGAACCCTTCTTCTGAGACCACCAAAGTCGGTGGTAGGACTTCACTTGGTTTCGGGTGGTCTGCGTGCGAGGCAGCGCCTCCATGGCAGGGGTGACCTTTCCGCAGCATCCTCTCCCTCCTCCATTGCTGCGGCGCTCCGGCATGGGGCAACCCTTGCAAAATTTGCCTTACGTGATCTGCCAAGACAGGTTCACCATCCGTTCATTCGGGGACAGTGAGACCAGCACGTAGGAAACGTGCACGTGTGTGTATTCCTGTGTCACCTAATGCTGGGGGGAGAGGCCGTGCTGCCCCCAAAGCCGCACGGAGGAGGAGCAGCGGGTGCTCTGCTGGGGGACTGATCCGGGCTATGGGCACCAGACCTCTCTGCAGAACAACCCGCTGCTTTTTTTTTTTTTTTTTTTTTTTAATTTCTGCCCATGATAGGACAGAGGGGAAAGGCAGGGTTGCGGGTGGGAATCCAGGTGCCAATTTCTTCTTCCAGCTCTCATCCCTGTGGAGGAGAGGGTGGGCTTGCACTGAATGACTGTTAGTGAAGATCATAATTACTATGAAAAGCTCAGACGCTGCCTTTTTTTTAAAAAACGTGCTTTACTAGTGTAAGAAAAAAATTGCAACAACACTTTTGTGAAGATACTGGAGTTTTGGTTTTTAATATTTTCTTAAAGCTATTTCCAGACCAGCATTGCTAAAGCTCTAGAACTGAGATTGTTTAAAATGAAAAAGTGACATACATTGATAAAAAGGAGACTCCTTTACATCAGCCTAGAGTTATTTTATATTGTTTTATCATGCACAAGAGGGGAGCTGGAAGAACTCTTGTAGTTTAAAAAACTGTGTTGTTAATTAAAAAGGAGGGTGTGTCAAGGCAGATGAGTTAATATAAGAAAAAAAATCAACCATGTTGCAAGTCACTGAAAAAAACCATGCATACATGGTTGCAAGATAAAGCAGCCCATCTGTGTAATTTACATAAATTATACTAGTTCCTAGCAGTCCCATACAATTGATGCAGCATCTAGAAATTAGCAGAGCATGGGGAGGTCCACACCCCACCCTGCTTGTTACAGATTTCCAGTGGCTGGGAACTGCAGATGTTGTGGCGGGGACACCATGGGAGGAACAAAACCAGTCACCGGGGGCTCCTCTCTCTGGTTGGGGTGTGCTTTCCCCTAACAGCCCTCCTTACCCTTGGTGCAGAGGTGCACTTACGGTTTCACCCGTGGTTTCCCGTCTCTCGTCTTTGCCCCCTCTCTAGTTGCTTGCTGCCTTGTCTGAAGTCCCCTGCGTCCATCGCTGCGGGGACGCGCTCTGCAGCCGCACGCTTGCGGTTTGGTTGTGTTGCACCTTTGCACAACTCTCAGGAAGTTACTCCTTTGCCATACGTGGTTTTGCCTCTGATGTTCTGCTGGTTCCTCCAAGGGCCCAATGATGATGATGGGCAGTTTGTTGGATGTTTGGGTTTTTTTTTTTTTAAATATTCACTACACCATTATTTGTAGGTAATCTTGAAGGCAAATAGCTGCAACAGTGATGTTATGGGCCTGCTGATCTAGGCTGGAGGGTACAGTAAGCTTGAACCTGAATGCGCCATTTTACATTTATTTTTATTATTACGTTTTGCGAGGAGCATGAAGTTTGTGATTTTCAGTCTTATGTTGGCTTTTTCAATGTTTCTTTTCCACCGTAGTTGAGATGGATAGCCTTTCTGAACTATCCCAGCAAGGTGCGAACCATGTCAACTTCGGTCAGCAGCCAGTCCCAGGGAACACAGCCGAACAGCCTCCATCCCCTGTTCAGCTTTCTCATGGTAGTCAACCATCAGTTCGGACCCCACTTCCAAACCTGCACCCTGGACTTGTATCTACTCCCATTAGCCCTCAGCTGGTAAATCAGCAGCTGGTAATGGCCCAGTTGCTGAACCAGCAGTATGCAGTGAACAGACTTCTAGCCCAGCAGTCCTTAAACCAACAGTACTTGAACCACCCTCCTCCTGTCAGTAGATCCATGAACAAGCCGTTGGAGCAGCAGGTCTCAACAAACACAGAGGTGTCTTCCGAAATCTACCAGTGGGTCCGTGACGAACTGAAACGAGCAGGAATCTCACAGGCAGTATTTGCACGTGTGGCTTTTAACCGAACTCAGGTCAGTCGTCTTTTTTCTTATTTTTTTTTAAATCTAAGAGTCCCTTCTTTCTCTCTCTATTTAGTAATTATCATCTATTAAGTCTCTCTCCTCATTTCTGCCTTGTCACTTAGCTCCTGTGAAGGAACCACGCTTCTTTGCAGGACCAGTGTCCGTGTTGATACAGTAAAGAAATCTTCAGTGATTGGTTTGTGGCAATACCCGCTGTTCTTACAGACACCTTGGTTCCTCTCCAGTTGTGGTGGTTTATGAATATCTTAAACTTAATCTTCCCTGGAGAGGACATGAGCAGCCCTATGCAGAACAATTCACAAAGTCACCCAACAGATTGCCTTTTGTGTTGCAAAGGTATACCTGTACTGACCACATGCATGCGCTGAACAACCTGTCCTCTTTCACAGGTGTACCTGAGGTGGTCTTTTATTCTTGTTCGCATTCATTTTTGTTATTTTCTAGTGAAAGTCTTAATAACATCTTTTCAGGCTTCTGAAAAGATTAAAAAATAAAAGCTTTATTTTTAGATCAGCTACTCTTTTCATGTATTTTTGTAGTTTGTTGCAGAAACAGTAGTTGCTGAGATTGCTGATGTCCACGTCAGAACATATACTTCAGCTCTTCCATGCAGAAAAAACTAGCCCTAGCAAAGCTGATAAGTAACACTAAAATGTGTTATTTTTTACACCTGTTTTAGAAGCTAACCCTGTTATAATTTATTCTGCTCTATGAATTTAACTTAATGCCATGTTGCATGGAATTTAATCAAGCAGAAATTATGGAAGAAATGTCAGTATATCCAATGCAAATAATAAGATCTCAAAATTTTACAAATCTGTTTTAATGGAAAGTAAAATAGGAATTCTCTTGAAAGGAAATATTTAAAAAAGAAGTAGGTAGATTTGCTTTGATTCCACATTTTTAAACTTAAGGAACAAGTATTTGTGCATTGTAGAATATAGTAAAAAAAAAAATCATAATTTGGGCTTCTCTTGAAATGTTGATGTTTCCTCCTGCATAGTTTAGAGAATAAAACTTCTGTTTCAAATGCACTGGTACCAGGTTTGAATCAGCATGTCATTTGTAATTGTTCTGAATTATTATTGCCTTAAAAATTTTTACATCCTCCTTTAGCTAAAAGAAAGTAGAGTCATGGTGTGAATTTTCTGTAGAGCTCTGTCTGTGTGTGTCTTCCCTCTTAACAGCAGAGGAGGTTTTCAAGACCTGGGTCTTTCATACCAAATTTCATGGGATACATGAACTCATGCAAGGATTACTTATGTAAGTTAGGTTCAGGCAGTGTCAGTTGTTATATTTACAAATAAGTGACAGAGAGTTTCATTTCATACAATGTTTAATATTTTAACTATTGATACTATAAAGTATTGAAATAATAATAGTAGCTTCAAGTTACCATGGTTTGCAGCTGCCATCTTACCTGGGCAAAAAGCCAAGCAAATACTTCAGAAAATAAATAGTTTATTAGATATTTACTTCTTTCTCAGACTTGCCTAAAAGCAGCTTGTTTTCTCTCAGCTTCCTCCCCCTTCCAAAGTAATTTGTTCATTTTTTGTCAGCTAGTTTTGCATACAGCTTTTGGTCTCTATCATTTGTGCATTAACAGTGTTTGTTACCTGAAATACAAGGACAATTGGTTCTGACTGGACATTGAATTTATATGACACAGTGTAAGATGCTCTTGAAATGTGATGAATGCAAGTGTAGAACCAGATTTCTAGTGCAAATACTGATTCCGGATTACTATATATTTTTCTTACTACAAATGTTATTAAACATTTGTTTAAAGTTCAATTCTTCCACAGACATTGTGGTTAACCAGCTTGGTAAAATGTGTTCAAAGTGACCCAAAACTGGGAGGAAACCCCAAAATGAACGTTGAACACAAATCCCGTGAAGAGATATGAAATATATATGTAATATATTTTGGCAATTTTCAACCAAATCTACTTCAAAGAACACAGAGTAGTATCCCTATATCCTACAAATTGTGTTAGCTAGTCAGATTAGTATTTGCAGTTAGCTACATATGATTTTGCAGTATTTGGTGTGTATTGTGGCCAATGTAGGGAACAGAAAGGAAAAATACTAGGAGCCTAGGCAGTATTAGCCTCAGTGTTGCCAAGAAATATCTCAGTATACTTTTAATATGAAGAGAAGCCCCACTGAAATCCAGAGGAGTTTGTTGTAGGCACATTTCACCTTTGCAAAACTGAAAATTGTTAATTGTACCCACAGGAACAGCTACTGTCCAGGTATAAATACAGGTAGAGATGCCTGTGATTCTTATAAGGAAGCGTTTAAATTTGTTTTGCTTGCTGTACTTCAGAATTTATCTCAGGTTATTCAAGGATACATCACATTTAACTAAAATTAGGGCAGCACTTTAATAACTGATGATATTTAGATGTTATTTTCTAATATTGATGTAATATCTTTTGTGGTTTGGTTTTTTTTTTTGGCTAGAGCAAGTGAAAATGCTTGTTTAAATTCATCTACTGTTTTCTGAGATAAAAAGCTAACTCAGGCTTACCACTGACATTTTTGAAACTGTCATAAGCATATTTGAGCCGTGTCCAGGGACCATATCATGCCATCAGTTTCTGAAGGCAGAAGATCTCCCTGAAATCGGTTAGGAGTTCTGCGCAAAAAACTCTGATGTTGAGATATGGTCTCAGATGAGGGGAGAGATTTGCTTTCAGCGTAAAAGTTAAGGAAGGAAGTGAATGATAAACTCAGAGTAATTTAGCTTAATGTTTTGGCAATAAAAATGGACTTTGGTTGAATTGGGTGAAGGTGTTGGCACCTCTTGTTTTACAGACTTGTGCTCTGCAATACGAATACAGAATTTGGTGGGGGTTTTGGGTGGGAAGAGGAGGCTCTACCAGCTTAGTGTGGTAATTTAACACTTGGCCCTAATTTCCAAGAATTTTTGGTTTGGGGGAAAAATGTTGACTAGAAATATTTCTGCTTCCTCCCAGCCCAAAGGAAAGAATTTGGTAAAATTACTTCTGAAAACTAGGGTGTCTTTTTTTTTTTTTTTAATTATCATCTATTTATAAGGCAGAAAAAAAACCTCAGCCACACCTCAGAAAATTAATTGAAAGGGTGTCCTTAAAATCTTCTTGGATAGCTTCCTGCCTACCCTTAACTTCAAAATGGTAGTTTCAAAAATGTGTAGTTCTCAGGAACGTGCCTTGCAAAGTTTAATCAAAGAGGAGTCCAGAAAGCTGTAACTTGAATGAAAATTAGCATCTATACAAGCACAACAGAAGATTTGTTGTAAGGAGCAGAAGTGGTTTCGGAGGATGGAGCACCTCTCCCCGTGAGAAATTTCACAGTGGTCCTTCCAGGACGGCTTCAGAGCGCGGTGGGGTCTGAAGTGTTAGTTGTCCTTCAGCAGTTGCGATTCCAGCTCGCTGGCTGCGAAGAAACAGGTTGAATGCTGTTAGCACCTCTTTGTAGTTAGTGCGCTATGGAAAAGTTTGTTGAGTCAGGATTTGTGCTAGCAGATGCGAGTTTCACGTCAAGCATGGCTACCAAATGTGCGTACCACTCTCTGTTTGCTAGGGTCATTTCAGTAAATTGAGCTGGTTCTGGTTCGGTTGCTGTTCGGCCGAATTACTAAACATAGTATTTTTTCCAGCTGATGTCGGTGCGCTGTGCAGACACCTCGGCTCTCTTGAAAGAACAAGATCGTTTTTTTCCTGCGCTTTGCTGGTCAGAAAATGGCATTTGTCATCAGCTCGGGTGGCACCGAGCAGCTGCGGGGCGACGGCACCAATGCATCGGGGCAGCCCCCCGAAGCACGGGGCCCCTGCCAGCCTCTGCCACAGCCTCCCCTCAGCAGAGAGGCTCAGCCTGCCCTCCAAATCTGCAGTTAAACTGGGAGGTTCTCTACTCTGTTTTGCTCTTCTTGAGAGAGCTGGAGCAGAGCATCGGCGTTTGTTCGGCTGAACCACCTTCGGAGCCCTAAACAAATAAACAAACTCCTCTACCATTTCTGTCGTGCATTTGTAAATGTAAACATGAGTCAGGAAACGGAAAGCTTGGGTTCCCACAGGCAAGTCTGACATTTGACTCGAAGGCGTAGCTTAACCTGGTGCATGGCAGGGTGACATGTACGTACGAGCAAGGAATTGTGTTAGTCATGGTTGTGGTTGGAACTGTAACTCGGGGCTGCCTGTCTGTGTTTGCGTACACTTTCAACCATAACATTTGCTGCATGAACTCGGGTGCTGCTGTACGGAGGTGACCTCTCAGCTCCATCTTCGCGAAAGGAGGGGGAGTGCTTTTTGCTGCTTTTGCCATGTCTGACTATTGTAATTTTTCTTCTTCCCACCAGTGACAGTTTTTCATCTCAAGGTTTTTAAGTACTTCTCAGTGTTTCTGCCAGATACCTTTTCTCTCCCCCTCCTTTCTACTTCACCCCCATGCTTGTTTAAAATATTAGCTGCCAGGATACATTGCCTTTCATTCATGTATAATGCCTTTTCTCATATGTGAAAACTTCTGTGTATTTAGGATTGTGCTCATGCTAATTCTGGGCAATTGCTATTTCGAGGGAGAACGCTTGGATGCAGTAAACGGCTCCGTGTAATTTTAAAACAAAATCTAAGTTTACACAAACCACCTTCTCAGGCACTTTTTTTTTCCTTCCACTTTGTCTTTGGCACACTTTATTTTCCAGTAAAATGAAAAATGATGATGGATTATTCAAAATTGATAACAGTAATGGACCATCATGTAATGTTTTATTGAATTTGAGTTCTGTAAATTATGTGGTAGAGAGAAATTTGCCTGCTTAAGTATAACAGAAATTGCCACTGTATTCATATAATTCTTCGTAGTGTAATTTAAGAAAAAGCACGCTATCCATATCACTGTTGAATAAAAGGTAAAAAGGTGCTATTACACTATCATGACAGCTCTCCTCTTGCTACTAAACGACATAGATAAATGTGTCTGCTTAGAACTTCCTTGGCAGGGATCCAGGCTTGTGAATAATCTCCCACCTGGACATGGGATGGGAGCACCCTGCAACAGGGAGGGATAGCGTTCGGGGATGTTCTGCATGTTTTGGGGAGGTTTGGGCAAATTGCATTTTTCTTCTGGGAGCTTTGAAGTTCTATCAGGCTGATAAAATCTATTTGAATCAGTGATTACGTTCAAAGAGGAGACAAACTTGGGGGCCAGACAGGCAGTGGTTTTGTTCATATTGGCAGGCACTTTCGTTTATCTCCAGTTTTAAAGAATTCATAATTAGCTTTTGAAAGCCCTGGTAATATTTATTGAACATTTTTGTGCAATTAGTAATGAATTATACTTGGGATGACGTGTAAACTTTCTTTTTTTCAGTGAGACCTGGTAACTTTCTAAGAAAATACATTTCCAATGCAAAAAGAATACAAGGGAGGAACAGAGAGGAGGACTCTGAGCCTGACTGTTTATAAGCTCTATGCAAAAGAGCATTTAGCTTTTATGCAACCTGACGTACAATATCAGGAGATCACACCAAGACTTGTATCTTGGCAAACCGGTTCAAGCCTACTAAAATGAACAGTAAATCTCTGCACGTCAGCATGGGGCAGGATGTGGGAGCTGATGTTTTCTTTCTAGGATTTTCCCATTTTACATCTTGTCTAACAATCTTTAGCTGAACTTTGGTGCTCAGAAAATTGAAGCAGTGGCAATGAAGTAATATTTGAAGCAGACAAACTGTATTGTAAGACTTTGCTTGCAGCTGGTACTCCACCTTTTTTTTCATGTTATTTCCTCACATATTCTGACCTTTAGGTTCAAAGCTCCTAGAAGCAAACACCTCCTTCTTGCTTTCTCCCCACTCTCTCATCTCCCCTCCTCTCTCTACATCTGTGTCTTCTGTTCTGTCCCCAGCTCATGCAAAGAGTCATGGCAGCGATGGGGAAGGAGAGGGGCATGAATACTTAATGGCATTTCTAATCACCAAGAGGTGTCCTGCAGCAATGGTTATACTGACAAACCCAGGAAAAATACAAAAACCAATTTTCTTTGTTTACGTATTTCACTGAGGGGGGAAAAGTTATACAAGAAAAACAGTCTTTTCTGCTTTTTTTAGCTGCCCACTATGTGGCAAAGGCTTATACGAGCAAATATTTTCTATTATGGGCTAAGGTATTTTTCAAGGACATTTCCTGTGGCTGACAGTGGGCTGGCTGTTAGTAAGGAGTCTCCTCTCCTGCCAATGATCAGTCCACTTGAGTTTAGTTTTTCTTTCTTCTCTTTAATCTTGGTGTGGTTTTTTTCAGCACAGTAGCAGTCAGAAATCACGTGTGTTTACACCTCCATCATACATCCTGTGCTCTGCAGACAGCTTTGCCTTGTCTCCAGTGGCACAAAATCATTTTTTGCCTCCCTTGGAGGATGGGTTGCGTGACCCTACCATTGACGAACAATTGTAACTGTGGGTTTGAGTACTTAGAAGTAGAAAAAAAAAAAAGGTAGACAAGAATTTAATTTCCATATTTGCTAATGAGTAAATTTATTATTAGACTAATCATTAAGAAAATATTTAAAACTTATACTGCACCGAAATTCCACTTTTGTCTGTAACTCATTTATTTACCTTCTGAGTAGTTTCGCCTGGATACCAGAAAAGAGGAGGGATGAAGAATAGTGGTAAGAAGGTATCCCCCAAGATTACTTTTTTTTAAATCCTCCGCCAAATTATTTTTCATGCTTAGTGCTGGAAAGACTGTTCGTGGTTTCCATCCCATTTCCCTCTTACGTGTGCAGGCGCAGACAGGGCCACGAGGACCACGCTGGCCCCAGTGCAGTGGTTAGCACCTCTGTCCTCATCGTCCCCGAGAGATGAAGGGGCGACGGGGCAAATGCCCAGCTCGGAGCCGCTGTGGGTGGGCTCTGACCCTGCCTAAGCGCAGCTGCCTGAGAGCAGTGGCTCTGCCACAGCACCTTCGCAGGCTGCTGTTGCCCGACAGGATAGGACCTTTGGCAGAGGTGACAACTGCCATAGGTGCTGTGAGCATCAGACTTCCCTACAGAGGTGGCAGGAGGTGATGCTTGGGCCGTAGCTTTCTGTAGCACTCCCTTAGGAATGGATAGGAAGTCCCGTAGGACTTCAGTCAGGATTGCCTCTCTCAGTTGTAGCTTTTTTATTGCTTCCCCCCCCCCATTCACCCCTCCATTATCCCAAATAACTTACCACGGTTCTTTAGGAAAAGAAACATTGGGTTGTGTTCTTTCTTTAAAATCACATCCATGGTCCCCTGTTACACTAGCAGTAAAAGCCTGTCATACCAACCCTCTCCTTGTCCCAGCATGGCAACAGCACTTATTCTAAAGAGAAGTTCACATTTGCTTTTGCAAAAGTTAGATTTCTTATCACTGCCTTGTTACTTCAAGACAGTAGAGCATTTTGTATGCCTGACATATTTAAAAGGAGGATTTGGCAGGGGGGAGATTTCAAGAACCTGTTGACATTAAGTTCTAGTTGCGCTCACAGGTGCATAAATATTTCATCTTTTAGAGTAATTAGGTGTCCCAGACCGCCAGGCCTGCTCCATTGCTGAGAACCAAGGTGAAATGGTTACGTAGGAAACCTGGTGTGGTCTGTACAAGCCGCTGGCGGCATGCTATCATCTGCAGCCTGCCCGTCTCTGGCTCGCTGCTGCCGGTGCCCTGTATGCTGTTTCCCTCTCATTCCCCAGCGCTCTCGCTTTTATCTGTCCTTGCTGGACTCTGCAAGTGGTCAAAGGACAATGGTAAATGGACTTAGGAAATGGGACCTGCACAGCAAGTGCTCAAATAAATAGCCCAGGCGATGGACTGGGTGAGGATTAGGGTTGTCCTGGTGAGGAGAGGGGGATGGCGGGAGGAGGAGAAAGGCAAAGGAGGGGGAGCATCCGACGGTGAGTTTCCTCCCTTGTTGTTAAACTCCAATATACAACTCTCAAAACAAAATACCAACTTCTAAAAATACAGACCTGAGTCAGTTAAGCAGTACTTTAGGAACGTTGTGAGTTTTATCGTCTCAGATTAGTTGTGAAATATCACTTCCTTTCAAAAAGCTGTTTAAGTTGCTGGAAGTGTGGAAAGCTGTTTCTTTAGGTTGGCTGTGCGTTTTATCTGGGAAGCCTGAGAACACCCCAGTCTCGTGCCTCTGGACTACCTGTATTTCACTTATTCTTAACGTCTTGTGATTGCTTGGTGACTGTGAAAGATTTCATGGCAAGTTAAGCCAGTAAAAGGAAGGAGACCTATTAGGCAGATTCAGTTTATGTTGTATGTAAAACAGATGCTTAATAAAATTAAGGGTACAATTGAGGCTCTCTTCTCTGGTACCTAAATTGCCATTAATATGTTCCTATGTGGAGCGAATAGCGCATTTGCTGCTCTCGTTCTCAGCCCAGTGGAAAGAAGAAAGAGGACCGATAAGCAGTGGCTTTGCAGAGCACAGTTTTGTAGGGGCTCACCTAGGCTAACTATCCAGCGTATTTTTTTTTTTCCCTCCCTCCCTACAGGGCTTGCTCTCAGAAATCCTCCGAAAGGAAGAGGATCCCAAGACTGCCTCGCAGTCCTTACTGGTAAACCTTCGGGCTATGCAGAACTTCTTGCAGCTGCCAGAAGCTGAACGAGATCGAATTTACCAGGACGAAAGGGAAAGGAGCTTGAACGCAGCCTCTGCAATGGGCCCCGCACCTCTCATAAGCACACCGCCTAGCCGGCCTCCACAAGTAAACCACTCTCTCTGTCTTCTACGTTTGCTCGTTGTGCTCTCTCGCTGTCCTGCTGGCTGATACCTTTCTTAAAAAGAAGAAAGCTTTTACTGTTGCATTTTTTAAACGCTCGTAGAATCATTATTTGCAGTGCATATCACAAATTAAATTTAAGAAATGTAATGGATGATAGTAGCAGTTTATTACTACCTATTTTCTAGTTTTAAGATAAATTCTATCCATTATGGCCCCTACAGAGTTCTTTGCTTGTTTTATTGAGATGCAAGCTTTACTGGGCCTGGAACATGCTGGCTTTTAGCTGTCTTTTTCTCCTGTAATTCTCAGGTGTTGTTTTTAATGTTAGAGGTTCAAATAGGGATTTTGCAGGATTTGGACCACTAAACTGAGTGGGAATGAATGCAGAAGTATGTGTACATCGTATTGCCTTAAAAACTTCCGGAAAATGAACAGGTAAAACTAAAGGGATGGGGGAAAGAAGACTCCATCCCAAAATGTTGGGGACATTTTCACTAGGTCGAGCTACTGACAACTGGATAACATAACAGACTTGCTATATCCATCACTGTGAAAGATTGGGGTACGTTCATTAAAACTTCATTTAGTATTTGTTCAAATGAAACTCCTATTGATTTCTGTAAAATCTATTGGGACTATTGGTTTAACTCTTCCAAAATTATGAAGTTTGATAGAGTGGGGTCCAGAAATTCAATGGTGTAGTCCTTGTGTCTGTCAAGGAAACTGATGCTGGTTTTAGGGTACGTGAGAAATACAGGTGTGAGCCATAGGAATGCATAGGATTTCCACAAAGAAGAAACACAGTTGTGAATGAAACACTCCAAAAACCAGCGTACCTTTTCTGAAATGCTCTGCATTGCTGTGGCTCAAGGTTGTACCTATGCAAGGACAAAACAAACTGATTTACAGGTATGTGGGAATCATGCAGTATACACAGTCTAAATTTGCTATACAAAGCAAGGCTTTGCGATTGTGGTAGTTTTGTGACGGCTCAGTATACAAACACAGAGCAGTTTTTTACTAATCAGGCTCAGGCATATGCCTATGACTGTATTCTGTACCCATTCCGAATGCTATAAATTCCTCCAGGTTACTTTTCTAATTTTCCTGCAGCTAAGGGATGCTAAGGACCACACTGAAGTAATGAATAACAAAATTGTAGGAAAAGGGAGGACAGAAGATCATTTTGACCTGCTGCAGTACTTTTCACAAGAAGAGAAAAAATTTTTAGCAGAAAGAACAGGCTATGCTAATGGTCTAGTTTTGTTATCATTAACTGAGTTTAGTCTGTGAAATACGCTACAGATACTCTTCAAGATAAAGGATGAGAATCTATTTACATAGTAATGCTTTAATGGGAAATAGTTAAATATAGATAACTGTGTTTAAAATAACATTTGAGTTTGTTTTAATATCTGTACCTGCTCCCACGGCCCAGGTAATTCAGAGCAAAGGCTAACCCTCCTTCTTAACTTATCTCTTTCTGCCAAGGTAATGTCTCACTCTGTCTCAAGTGGTCTGGGGTAATTTCACAGCTAAAGAACAGAGTTAATTACAGGACTTTCCAGAAGGATGTCGAGTCAGAGGTAGTCCTTGTATTGGTTTTAATTCACACTTTAAACTGTATAAATCACTTGCAGCCAGAAAGAAAGTGAGACTTAGGGGTTTTCTTAACTGACAAAACATACTGTAAGTCCAAATTTAGGGGTCAGAAGCGGGGGGGAATCTATCTGTCTCTACTGTGCTCTTGTTCATAATAACATTTCATTTTTCTAGTGGGAGTTGGGAGTATAGTTAACCTAATCGTGACAGTTCGAAGTGGAAACAGCATATGGTTTTGTTTTGATCCTTTTCGAAAGGAAAACAGGTTAACAAGGAAACCTTAGACTAATACTTGAGGTCTACAGAACAAAACAGTTACTTTTCTAGTTGTTATATTGTTCTCTGTCATTCAGCAAAACATATGCACTTTACTTAGTGGATGGACCGAGGATGTAGAAACCTCTGAGTTGGGATTCTGTGCGACCTTTTTACACGTTGCCAGAATTACCCACCTATAAACATGTGTAGCACTTGCCACCTGCTACTAAGCATGAGCCCTAAGTTTGAAAATTGAAATATCCATGTTGGTAACATAAGTACAATACTTAATGCTAGAAATAATAATGAAATTATTCTAGTTGTTGCACTGGCAAGTATAACTTTACAAATTGTAGCAGAGATAAATTCTAGTCAGGATACTGCAAAATTATTAATGCAAACTACTACTCTGATACCTCACCCAAATGTCCACAGTTTATTGAATATTTGATACTAAGGAAATAAAACCACTAGCGTCCTTACTACTGAATTTATTATAAGCAATTATTTAAAGTTCACTATACAGGAATACAGCATAATATTTTTCTAGCTTAGCTGTGAGCTTCTTGGATAACTATTGAAAGACAAAACAGATCGTTTATCCTGACAACAGAATTTACGCAAGAGCCAACGTATTTAATATTAAATCTTTAGACCAGTTTAACATTTGAAACAATTAAACTATGAAACCATGAAAAATGGGAGCTAATATGCCACACATGAAGGTTTATTTTGCAATTGCAAGTTATCAGTTTCGGAAGGATGTGAAAATAAACATCCTGAAAAGGATCTATTTTGCATTTTTGTGTTGCCAACTGGTGGCCAGACAGTAGAGCAGACTTAACCATTTAGAAGCTGAGCTTGTTCTGTGTGAATTTTGCATACTGTTGCATGCAAAAACAGAAAGCGTGACCTTGGAGGTCTGATAGGATAGTAGGAACTCACCAAGCATAAACCCTGGTGCCTGAATTAGAAGAAACTGTGTTGAATTTATCTCATTTTTACAGCATTCTTACTAGTTGCTACTTGAGCTAATGTATCTGGATTGTTTCCAATTCTTTTTTGAAATGCTTTAAGAAGCTCTTTGTCCCCCTTACTTCTCCCTTTCTCTGTGACTTAAACAAAAAAGCAAAATCTTACTTTTTTTTTTTTTTTTCCCATTGAAATCATTAGCTTCTAATGCATGAGCTTTTGGGATACGTGTTTAGCCCTCTAAACTGGTCAAGTTGTAAAAGTCTGCTACTATCTCCCACACTGGTGGACTGAGCGCGAGGTGATGGCGTACACAAGAATTTTTCCCTTGGATGTTGTTCATCTTGCCACCTCCTGGGGCAGAAGCCTGTCTGTCAGGCTCTTTCCTTGGGCAGTGGAGTTCATAAATATTAGCATCTCCATCAGGTAGGTACTGCATGGAGACATAGTTTAACCTCTCCTACCTAGAAGGAAGAAAAAAAGGTCCTTTCTTGCCCTATTTCTTTTATTAATTTTTTTTTTCCCTCTTCAACACCTTCATCTTGCAGATCACCCCACAGAGGTCCTTTCTGGGTATCCCTAAGTCAAGTTCAGAGGATGAGTCTATTACACGTTGTGTGGGAACGAGAGGATGTGGGGATACTTCAGAGGATGCTGAGTGTGGAGCTATGTTCAGGGTGGATGGAGTTCCCCAGGGAGGTGCTGGGGATGGCCTCTCCCTCTCGTCGGGGCAGTTCGGGGGGTGGGGGGAAGAGGACTCCCTCCTCCTTAGTACAACTTGGGGGCAGGATGGAGACAGGTGACCAAGTCACAGATTTTCTTTCCCAAAATACTCTTGTTAAAGCTTGTTAGCCGTCCTGCAGTTATGAACACTTACTTCTCAGGACAAGTAATCTCCATTTCAGCAGAGCTGAGGAAGAAATCCTTCTCGCCACCCATATTCCCCAAAGAAAATTTGTGCTAACTCTTGGGGCCCATCATCATCCTGTGTAAAAACAAAGTATGTGCAACATCAAGAGCAGAATATAATTTAACAAGGCAATGTTTTAAGAAGTATCCACAAATCTTGCATGAGTCATGGTTCTGGGTACTCAATTGACAAAAACCTTCATTTTCATAAATATAATCCTGGCTTCCCTCTGACTACAGATAAATTACAGTTCCTTCATGCTAAAGCGATTTCAGCTTGGGTCCCAGAGATAGAGTGTCACTCTTGAAAGACTGGGCTTGAGGAGGACACTGCTTTGCTGGTGTTTGAGGACCAGTGAACCTCCATTGCAAGGAACTCTGGATAACACCAGCTCCCGTGAAACTTGATGGCGGAGCCCTGGAGTTCAAGCACCCGCACATGCCACACATCACCACCAGCAGAATTTTTATTTTTAAGTCTACAAAATTGGAGATTTAGGTTGATAGTCTTTGTGCCAAGTTGCATTCTAATGAAAGTAAAAATGAACAAAATAATAAATGCAACCCTCTCACCCCCCCGCGAAAACCACCATGGAGGAGAGTTAATGGAAACCCTGACACTTAACTATAACTGCACTTCCAGGCGCCACTGTAATAATGGAGTAGTAAACCTTGTCCTGATAAAAGCTGTTCTGAAAGCAACAGCATTTATTGTACCTCCTGTGCTATTTGCAGAGCAGAACTGAAAAGTAGTTTGTTTTGCCTGGAATGAACTACTTTATGAATTTTAATGTACGATGTAATATTAAAAGCTAAACCAGGATTAAAGAAGATTTTTGTTCCCAAGCTAAAACAGTACTTATGAGAATGTGTTATAAAAGATTTTTTTGTTTCAGTTTCAATGGGGAAGAAATGAGCTTCCATGTTTGTGAAAACCTCTTCAGATTGGTTATTCCTTCTATAACAACCTGTCCTTTGTTTAGGAAAATTGAATTAATGCAGAACTTCATGTTACTGTAATCAGTCTTATTTGATGAGAAGATATATATCTGGGCAGGCCAGGAGGGGATGGATGTGTTGGGGTGGTTTTTTTTCAAGTCTTTCTAAATGACTAAATCAATTGGTGATCGGAAGATGGCCAAACCAGTTTCTGATTCTCAGTGTGTCACGTTTGTAAAATAATGCTTCCCTGTTCGGTTAGTGTTTGCAAAATTTGGTTACTGTAAAAAAAAAAAAAATTTAGCTGATCTATGGTTTCTTTCCTAAACACAAAATGTGGCTATAAGTGTGGGTGGGGTGAGAGGTTGTGTTTAAGTGTGGATGAGATGAGAGATTGTGTTTGGTTTTGTTTTTCTCTCCAAAATGAATACTTTTTCCACCTCCTCTCCCAAGTCCTGAAGTTGCACTGTTGGGGGCTTTTTTGTTTTCTGTTGGGTTTTTTTGAGGAGGAGGGTGTTTTTTCAACCCAGCTTCAAACTGCCTCTGTCTTGAACTCAATTCTAAATTCAACACAACAGCCTAGATGCTTGCTATGTATAAATTATGAAACAGTTTTATGTATGGATATTCTCCAAGAGGTTAATTAGCATTATTGCATGGAATTCATCAGACCAGAGCAGACCAATGGTCCATCTAGTCCAGCCACAGTCTATACCTGATCTTTGAAGAGAAATTGTTAAGAGGCAGGGGAAGAATTTTTATACTTGGCCAATGATGTAAATTGGAGAGGGAGAGGATATGGCTGTGAACAACATCTCTTGATAATCCCCAAACCCATCCTTTTATGACTTTAAGACTTTCATTCTCCTGGAGCTCTTTGGGCTAATATGGCATTTTGATGCAGATATTAGTGTTTTCTGTTGTTCATTTCCTAATTCAATATCAACAGAAGGCAATAGGAGTAATTTTATTTTTTTTTTTTTTTAAACTTCAGTGACATGTTAGACGCTGTTGAGTTTGTTGTACCTGTGTAAAGATAGATGTGATTTGCCAACCAGAATGAGGATTTTCAGTAATTCCCCTGGGTTAAGTGCATATCCATATTAAATTGGGCATTGGAAAGTGTGGACCAAGATGCACAATTTAAATTATGTCTCCAATGTGGTGTGTGAGTCTTGGTTTTTGATGATCTGGGTGTTCACAGCTCAGTTAAGTGGTCTATGAAGTGCTGCTACAACATGAAGCTGTCTTTTGAATCCGAGTAGCAATCAAAAAGGCAGTGTGCTTACAGAAAAGAGGCATTTTGATCAGGATCACAAGAGCAAAGTGTTTCCTTCCCAAAAGATACTGTGGACTTGTGTATCCTAGCTGAATAGCTTTGTCTTCTTGTCCTCCCCTCAGGACCCTCAAAGTTTAGTTACAAGTTAGAAATATTTCTTTGGTAAGGACTGAAATAACTTTGCCAAAATTTAAACCCAAGGTCCAAGACGGTGTGTTGACAAAGCCATCACTTTTTCATTTTCTAATTTAGCTTGGCCTGATTTTTACATGCAAGCAGAGAAGCCTGTCTCCAGTTGTATATTTAACATCCCCATTGGTTGTCAGTTACCTATAGTGAATCCTTTTCATTTAAAGGTTATAAAATTGCCACTGACTTTGTAATTTTCAAATGATTTCCCTGTATGGTGTTCAGGGGATGCACCCGCTCTTGTGGCCTCGTGCTGATTTGCCCGGTGTGAGGCATGCGTTTTCCCACTCTGCCATGGGAAGAAGGGATTTCGTGGTGCTGCTCCTCACGCTGCCCACTGCCAGGTGCCTCAGATGTTTCTGAGCAGCCGTTGGCCCGGGCTTGGCCATCTCCTACTGCAGTGTCACCTGTAGAATGTCACACTGCAGAAAAGGAAACGCCTCACTCTCCAGGTCACGGCTGCAAAGTACCAGTTGTTTTCAGATGAAAGCAAATCCCGTGATAAACTGTATGCCTGTATGCCACATTCTGGGATTTTTCTTCGTTTCCCTTTTCATCTAGGACTCCTGTTTTCAGACACCGGAAAGTGCTAATGCCTGCCAGAAGGAGGCAGGTGGAAATGTGTGTGGACGCCTTGTTCTTGCTGGGGTTTCGCCCCTTGCAGCTAATGGGCATGTGTTAGCACAGCTCATGAGAAGCCTGATAGACGAATCAGGCTCAGCAAAAGTGGCACGCACTTGCAGTTTCTGGTCTAGATTATTTTATCTTAAAAGCACTATGGAGGATAGTTAACACAAATCAAACATGACCTTTCTAGGAAAAAATGGGCTGATGATTTGCCTAAGTACATCTCGCACCCTAACCCTTTGACTCTCGTATCGTGAGACCTGTGACATATGGAAGCTCATAGAGAGTGAGATTAGAAGATGAATATTCAAGTTGTCATGATTTCCCTTTGAACCTCAAGGGACTTTAGAGCACAGGAAGATGCTGACTTGCCCTGGATTAAACTGATAGTGAAAGTGTGGTTTTAGACACGCACTTATGAGTAGGCTGAATCACCCTCTGGAAGTGCCAAGCTCTGTCTGTTAGATTCAGAGGTAGCCTGAATGACTAACTTTAACTGGACATGTAACTTCTGAATGGCTAAATTAATTCCGCTCTCAACAACCTCAGTATGAACCAGTTAGGTTTGAATCGAAATCTAAAGGTTTGATTTTGCATCACCACCTTGTGGGTTCTTGGCAGAAATCCAGTCTTTCCTTTCCTCTGGTCCACTTTAGGATTAGTGGTCCATTAGGTCCACTAATCTTGGGCAAGCATTGCAAGAGTAGCTGCTAAAGAAAGACATTATCCTTAACTATTGAGAATATTTTAGGATAAGCTGAGTACCTGCTGATTTTTTTGTACCTCTCAACTGATATTGCAGAAACTGCATTGTAACCTTGGTGGGATGATTCTTGGTGTTGAAACATCAATTCCATCATTTCCAGCGGATGAAGGAAAGGATAGTTTTCTGCACGTCACGTCACTACTGATGTATTTTTTGTTGTTTTCCTTAGTGCTACAGATGCAGCATAGAAGTGGTAGCGTAATCATTCTGTCTTGCTTTCATGTTATTTTTTAACCTGGACTGCAAGAAGAATAAATATTTGATGTATGTAAGTGAAATACAACTAGAATTAACAATTTTAAGAAAGCCCTGTCTTTATTTCATGAATGAGTGGTTAAAATATGCATTATTCTAAATTATTGCTTTCTTAAAAACAGCTTAAGAATTAATCTGATAAGATAGTATTTTTAAAAGTTAAATCTAAAGCCATAACTTTTCTACATTATCATGCATTTGAGTGTACTGGACATAAGGCATGAATCAAGACATATCTGTTAGGTTTCTATTTCATTAGAGATTCTTTTATGTTGCACTTACAATTTTCACTTAATTTGCGTTGGGCAAGGAAATCGTGTAAGGATTCACAAGTCTCTACAAGACTGACAGGTTTTCACCTAATTTGTTTTATGACATTGAAATTCACAGTGGTCAGTTAATGATAACTCATATTTCAGATGCACTCACCTGTTACAATATGCTGAATTTTCTTGTTTCCCAGTTGCCTGAACCACGGATAACTTATAATGTTAAGTCTCTGAAAAGCTGAAAGAATATCAGAGCAAGATTGAATAAAAGGAATAAAATGGAAAGGGGAACTACTTGGGGAGAGAAAGAGAGGAAAATAACTTTTTCATAATGAAAAATGTCTCATAAAATATATTTTCTAGGTCAAAACTGCTACTATTGCTACAGAGAGGAATGGAAAAACAGAAAATAATTCCATGAACATTAATGCTTCCATTTACGATGAGATTCAGCAGGAAATGAAGAGAGCTAAGGTGTCTCAAGCACTGTTTGCAAAGGTTGCGGCAACCAAAAGCCAGGTAAAGTTCCCAGGGCACAACGGCCTCCCTGTCCTGTGTGATTATTTCCCCCCGCCCCTGGTTTTGGTCTGTTTCTGCGTGAGTTACGACGAGCGGCCGGGTTAGCACACCAGCCTGGTGCCACAACTTGGAGCTTCTTGCTGAGCCCAAAGGTAACCTCTGGTTACCCTTGACCAGGCAGGGTTGAGAAGCGGCTTCCCGAGACGCATCCCTCCCTCTTCCTCGCCAGCGAGATGCCTTCGCTGCGCGCCCGTGGGTCTTGTGTGGCTCGGAAAGCGTCAGGTTCATCGGTTCTTAGCTGGTGTGGACGTGGCAAAAGCTGTGGGCGAGCTCTATGTGTTGCTGCCAAATTAATCTCAAGGCTTTGGTGTTTTGCAGTTCAACGCACTGTAATGAGGAATGCTGGGGTTTTGGTTTTTGCGAAAATCTGTAGTCAGACCCACTGGTGAGTCTGTGCACGGGAGGTGGGGCAGCACTGTGCACGTCAAAAACAAACAAAAAACCCCCAACAAATTACGGTTATACAAGTTACATCTGAGAATACATGCATGATCTTTGTGGAATACGATGGCTTCTTGGTTACCTGCATGTGTACATATATATTGCGTATTCAGTTTTAAGTCTTTGTTGTGTGGTTTCCTATTCCGTTTTCTTCAACTGAAGAATTTCTGTCAAGTTTAGTGGCAAGAGAGGGAAATCAGCAAGCACTTGTTGGGTGTGATTATCATAAGTGACATGTCTTCTGAGAAAGATCACCGGAGTATGCAAAAGCATTGATTTAAGTGAGAATGTACTCAAGAAGTAAGTAAAGGAAAAACATGCAGAAAAATGGGAAAGACTAGAACCACGGTTATACCAACGCTTGAAAGAAATGGTAAATGTACCAATGCTTGCAAGGTTGAATTTTCACGTTAGATTAAATGTTATATCCGCTTAGTCACTATTCCTTTACTTTTCTAAAATTGCTGCATAGAAAAATGCAGCATCTTCCAGGGAAAGCTGATAATGATCAGTTAGACCAATGTTTCTTGGGCCGTCAGCATTTTAGTGCTCGTTTTTTTTTTAACAGTCTTTAACTTTTGACTTCTGCGTTGTTCACGTTTTGGAGTTTACTCCATTTCATTGTACAGAAAGGATGTTGTCTCTTAAGTTATATGCTGTAAGAAGCATTTAAGGGGATATTTTGGAAATGTTATATCAAAATGATTAAACTCAAGCTGTGGACTGTAAAAATTATAGCTTTATAGGCCACATGCCTGCCTACCCTTCAATCACTGTCAAAGTGATAATTTCTACAATAATATGTTTCTTTTATTGTTGGATTCTAAACACCAAGTGCTGTTTAAACATTAAACTGAATTGTTTATGTTAGTGCTGTACTCTGTGTCATACATCAGGCCACTATAATCTCCCATGGAATGTAAAAATTCTGTCATGAATCATGGCTTGTATATCGGAAATTACTGTAATTTTGATTGGAAATTACAGGGCTCTTGAAATGTTTCTAATTATGATAGAATGTTACAGCAGCTTCCAACCTGTGTGCTCCTCAGATGTCTTTATTTACATGTCAAGACTCGGGGTTAGAGAACTGTCCGTTTTCTATGCCTTCCCCTTTCCATTGCAGTTCTCTGCAAAACTAAGGTCCACATAACTTGGATCTCATCTGATTTGTGTGATAGTGTATTTATTTAATTGTGTAGTCTTAAAATTTCTGGGCGGGACAGCTCTTCCAATGCTGACTTTAAAAGGGACAGGTAATCAAAGTGAAGCACAAAAGCTTCCAGAGGATGCGGTGCAGTTTTTTTAGCGTATTGGTATAAAATTTAGATTCTTGTACAAACTTTGCTACCAAGTATAGAAAACAAACGTCACCAAACACATAGTTCTTTTCCCTTTTATTATGGAGATTATTCCTGTATTCTCAGACATTATTTTTCTCCTGGATTTAAGCAATGTAATGTTAATTTATGTATTGAGCAAGCTTTCAGGTCTGTAGGTAGCCAAAGCGCCACTTGTAGTAGAAAGCTGCTTCACAGCAGTAACCTCTTAGGTAAACTGAATGTGCTGGTTCTTCTCTAACCAGTTGACAACTAGCCCAATCAATAAGTTTTAAATATGTAGCAAAGCCACATATATTAAAGGAGATATCTGCCTTGTAAAAATTCTGCATTGGAGCTTGTCAGCAGTACAGACAATTATTTCTTGGGGCAAAGAAATCTCTGTTGCACAAAAAAGAGGCTTGTTGAGACATTGTTTAAGAGAACTTCTCTTGAGAGAGGTCTGTTGGTTTGGTTTTTTTTCATTTGGGGCTATTGGTTTCCTGCTCAGAACTGGAAATCCTGGGATAATCACTTCCAGTTATAGTGAAAAGTCTGGAGGACGCATATTAGAAAATGATGCGTTGGTTAACAGTTTTGTTTTTAAACATCACAAAAATTGAACGTTGCTGATCTTACCTTATTTTGGATATAAAAACTGCTGAGTGTAGCCTGGAGTTATGGTACAAACCAATACGTGACCTAAAGCAGACCTAAAGCTCTGCCAGTGGACAGACAGGTGTTTGCTGGAGGGCCTTTCTATTTTTTTTTTTTTTTAAGGAACTGATTTGGGTCAACATTAGTTTGGGTGTCGAAGCAGCCAGCATCTGCAAGGTGGCTGGGCTTGCCTGAGCCAGGAGACTGCAGATAATGTGCTGCTGACTAGAGCACTTTGTACAGAAGAGCTATTAAATGATGCGCTACAGAAGTTTCTATTTAGGTAGCGCCGAGGCAAAAAACGAGCATCTTCCCTTGCGCTGTGTTAGTGCCTTTGGCAAGAGTTACCTGATTGACGGAGGACCGCATGTGGACCTGATGCTCAGCAAACCAGCCGGCTACAGGGGCTCGGTGCAGCAGAGGTCACAGCGCAGGGCAAGGAAGGGGTGACGGGAGCAGGACGGGACGGCAGTGATATTAGTGAGACCGTGCTCTGGCTTAGGTTGAGTGGTGATTTGCGTACTTGTAGTTTCACGGTGCACTTCGCTGGCGGCTGGTTGGCTTTCTCAAAGAAAAGGGACTGTCTGGCACGTGGGTTTGAACGAGTTTGGGGACTTAGCTAGAAGATTCCTTCAAATGTTGAATTCTTTTCCCTTGTAGGAATGTATGCATTCTGTATATTCTTAAAATTTCTGTGTTTTTAAGGATCAATATATTATCTGCAGAATAAATTCAAATTCTGTTAAGTTCAAAATATATACTTTAAAAGTTACTATGATTATACTGAGGAGCTGAGGAAGATATTATAATTCAAATTGCTTGAATACATCATATCTTTGGGGAGTTTTAGAATTGTAATTGGCAAAACACCTAATGTCAGTATTTAAAATCTTACATTTTTATTGCAAGTTGACTGCCTAATAGGTCTATGTATTTTTTTGTTAGGTTATGTTAAAAGAGAGCTTTAGAAAAATACATGCAAGTGGAAGACAGAAGGGTTTACCAGGTGCTTTGTGTCTGCTCCCAGGTTGTTGGGTTTTAGTGGTAGAACAGCAATACTAACAATATTGTTTACTAAAATTTAATCAGCTCACCTGAATAAGTCAAAATGAAAAGAATCCACACATACATAAATTTGTGTGGTATGCATTACTTTTATAATTTAATCATATTGGGTTTTTATTAAATTTATAACCTGACAGTCTGATTCAAGTAATTATCAAAGCACATTCTTAATTTCGTTATTTCAAACAAAAAAAGTTGATTTGTGTAATGATCATTAAGGCATCATGGTTCAGTAACTGTGCATTGGTTACAATGTTTTCATGTGGGAGCCAGGGATGAGTTTTTTTCTTGATGGTGACAGATGCTGAAATCTAATTTTATTCCATAAAAACAAACAAACAAACAAAAAACCCCCAAGCCTAAGAGCCCTGAGAGATAAGGCAAGTAGAGACTTGTAGTGCTCCTGTACGCTTGCTGTATTTTGAGAAGTTACATTTATGTTAATGGTTTATCCTGAAAAGCTGGGGCCTGCGCATGCTAGTATGAAGTAGGAAAGAAAGCAAAACTTTGCTGAAAATCAGCCTACGTTGCTAAAGCTTTCTTAAATTTAGGAAATTACAGTTTGCAAAAACTGAAGTAATATCAACTTCCGTACCTCTGAGAGTCCCATGTGCTACAGCGTAAGGCCGTTAGCCTGCATTATTATACCTAAATAAGTTTACTTTACAGTAGAATAAATAGGTAAAATTGATACTTTTCTGCAGTGTCAATCCTGCCGATTGCTGTGTATGGCCAAGTAGGTGCCGAATGCCCTCCCTTCTCACCGAATCAAAACGCCTGTATGTTGAAGGCGAGACGCTTGACTCTTGTAGAATCATGTTCCGATTTTAATTTTAGTATAAAACTAATGGAGTGCCGCCCATACCTCCAGAAACCTCATCTAATTACAGAGAGTTTTGACCTGTTACTTCTGAGCTGTTGCACCCTGTTGCCCAATTTCCTGTCCTTCTGTCCCCGTCTTTCACTTCGGTTAGGCAGTTAGCCCCTTGAAAATGAGTAGTTTTGCATGCAAAGCATGGAGGTAAACTCAGTGGTTCAGACCAGGCTAGAGACTCCATCCTAAGCCATCGTGCAAGTATTTTGTGCAGTGGTATTTTATTAGAAGCATTTGGCTTTTTGCCTTAGTATGCACCTGGAGCGTCCTCCTCCGAAAGGCTGGGTGGGAAGGCGCACCGGGTAGGCATTAGGCAGAGCGTCTAACACTCGTGAGGAGATGGGAAGGAGTTAAATGGGAAGGGAATGCTAAACATTGGCACTAAAATTGCTTTTGGCATGCAAATACCATGCTTTTCCTGACATAAATATTTTCAGAATAGGCCATTAGAGTTCAGGTATATAAAACCCTGCTTTTACTGGAAATTTTAATGTTGTAGTAAACCCAGAGATTTATAGTGAAAAATTGATGTCTGTTATCTCACTTTTATCTTTTTAACCAGCAGTTTTATAAATGCTGTATCTTTGATCTGGCTTTTTCCATCTAGAGACTAAGCTATATACTCTAATAGGAAAGTCATTTTTAAACAGCTTCCCACACTGAACAAGCACGGTATTGTGGATCTGGCACGAAGATGTAACATGCCATTACCGCAGATATAGAATGATCTATTCAACTATTTTCCAGCGGGGGGAAAAGAAACCTTTTTATCACCAAGAGTAACCCTCTGGTAACAATATGGCTTTAAGAGGGGGGTCTTGAAATTTATTTCCAAAGCTGTTTCCTTGGGGCGCTGCACCTTGGGCTGCCCTGGCGGGGTCCAGCCTGGGGGGCAGGAGGGGGCTCGGTCCTTCGCCTGTCACCCCGCTTCTCCGTCAAGCTGTCTCCCGCCTTTGTCTCCCTAAGAGCAGCTGAGTCACTTCCTGGGTTTAAATCTTGGCTTAAAAACCTTCTTTCCCCCCCGTCGGCATACAATGGATTCTCTGTGGAGCAGGGAGGGATACTGCACAGGGAGACGCGAGGTGGAAACAGAACGTGCTCTGAGGTCTGCCGTCGTTTCATGGGTCCACCTGGAAATAAACCCCTCGGCCTCATGGGGAGGTCAGATACAGTAGTTAGAAAATGTTAGCAGCAGCAGTACACCACACAACAGCCTCTATTTTTTTTATTTTATTTTTTTTTAATTTATTTTCCTCCCCCCTCCGCTACCCAGGGGTGATTGCTCTGGCAGTTGAAGAGGTGCCATGAGCAGCGGGAGTCGGGACAGGATCGGGTGTCAGCGGGGATGGGAGAGGAAGAGTGTGAACTGAGAAAGCAAGATGGGCTTCTGTGCACGATCAAGAATTGCCCCATGAAGTGGTGTGTCATTCAGTGAAACTGTGAACCTTGGCAGATAGAGCTGATTTGTTTCTTTCACAAAATATCATGTTTCAGAGTCATAGTGTGTTCTGTCTCACCCGGGTTGGAGGGACGGAGATTTTCCGGTTTCTATTGCGGGAACAAAATGAACGCTCAGAGCACTCCAGGTCCTTCCTCTGCCCCATGTCTTAATCTCTATCTCTTTTGCAACATCTCTTCGCAGAAATGAAGGTTAAAGCCTCGGGAAATTTCCTTAGGAATTTTTTTTTAAATTCTTTGTGAGAAAGGGGGTAGAAAAACTGAGTTCAGTTAGCTCGCTTATTGCTCAGTCTGGGTAGACCTGGAGAAGGGCTGGCATTGATCCTGGCCGTATCCCACATTATTGGTATGACCTTGGTGGAGCGGGTTGACTTCAGTGAGTCTTGGGTTCCCGCTAGTAAAAAGTAGACAGCAACTTCTTGAATCCACAAAGATGCACTGAAGAGAAACCACCTTAAAATCTCCAAGGTGGTTCATATCAGTGTGCAATTGCCCATGGAAATCTGCATAGAGGGAAAAAAAAGCATTAAAACCTGAAATAGTTCAAGCCAAAGAAAAAGGTACAGAATGGAAAATACTTAACTGGTAAGAGGATTACATTGACCTCTTCAAACAGCTCCTTGGGGGCAGGCGGCCCTTTCAACACGTAAGGCAAAGGCTGGATTTGTTGACACACCGATGAAAAAGTGTGCTTCCGGAGCGTGCTTTACACGTGGGGTCCCGTCGGCTCCGGCTAGAGGTTCCCAGCCAGGCGGGCGGCGGCGCGAGCTGTTCCAACGCCGCTTACAATCCGCATAGAGGCCGTTTAAAGAACTGGTAGCAGCTTCAGGAACCGCTGTGTATTTGAGCCCTAAGGAGAGCTTCCCCGGAGGCGTGCGGCGCGCACCTGCCCTACGTCGGTGGGGAAGTTAACGCCCGACGCCTTCACGGCCTCAGCCTGCAGCGCGTCCCTGGGAGGCACTGGGGCTGGGACCGCTGGGCGCCCGGCAGGATGCGGCCCCGCAGGTGGCCAGAAACTGCAAAGGGAAGTTCTTGGTTAGATGGTTTTTGTCTGGTGGAAGGAGCACGACTGTGTGGGAGAAGCTAGGAGAAGTGCAAGTTTAAGTCATTAAATGTACAAATGAAAAAAGAGAGCCAAGTAGAGAAAGCTCTTTACAAAATAGAAAATTCTGTTAAAGCAGCAAGACGGCACAACATAAGGAATGTTTGGTACATGTTATTGAAACTGAAAAACCAGAGTATGGAATGAATTATAATTTAGCATAATCCATAATTTTACAGTTTTCATTTTGAATTATTTATCTTATATGATTTGATTAAAGATAAAACTGGCTGACAAGATCTTGAACATCTCTGCATGTCTTAATGACAAATGAAAAACGTCCTCGTAACTTCAACATTTTAAAATTTTTATTTGTATTGTTTCTATATAGCTCCCTTTTATTTTTAAAGCATATTTCAGATACGCATTGTGTACACGCGATTCCATAACCCATCAGGCTTCAGTGTTGCCTCAGTACCTCTGATTCAGTAAATCAGATCATAGGCAGCATGCTGTCATATAATAAGGTGTCTGATCCTTATTACCAGTTTGTTGATGCACAGACTCCTTCAAATTGACCATTGCAACACATGGTTTCCCCTGAAACTAGCTGTGATAATTAGCGTGGCTCTAATGAGACAGAATGTCACTGATCTTGTGCTGAACTGTCGAGTATCGACGCTACGGATGGGAACTGTCAAAGCTTGCCATCTGTGACAGAGCTTGGCATATTCCATTTGCAAGGTAGAGCATGCTCAATAGACTGTTTTTAAACAAATGGTCCATTTCTTGATTAGGGCTCTGTGTTCTGTTACCGTGGAAGACTTTATATCATAGTTAAATTTTTTTCTTTTTTTTCCTTTTTTTTGCTGGGGTAAGCTTGTTAGGAAATGACAACATTACTAATTCTCAAACCGGTGCCTTCAATCTTCTGTTAGCTTTTTGGGGAGACGTGGGGGGTTGCTGATCACGTATTTGTTGTTCTTCCTTCCCCCGGTTATCTTAATGTAGTTCTTCTAAGGCTACCACTTCCACCGGGCTGCTTTTTGAAGCAGCGAGGGATAGGGACAGCGTAGTTTTGAAGGATAGAGGAACAAAAATTAAAAAGTCTTAGATGACGTGCGGCGGGAGCACGTGCGCCTGGGATGAAAGATTGCATCGGTCAGGAGAGTCAGGTGCCCAGGCTCCCGAGACCGGCCCTGCAAAATGCCGTGCAAAAAGTCCAGCGCTGCTTATCATTCCAAAATATGCTTTGTTGCTTTTTATTTCCTCCTTCTCTGGCAGACCACACAGGGCTTGTTCTGAAGAACATTTTCACTAATCTGATCAGGCAGCCAAATACGCCGGGAAAACTGCTTTAATGATCCCACTAATTACCTCAAGTCAATATGAACTGTATTATTAGACTGAGGGAAAATATTCCATTAGGTCTCCCCCTTGGGAGTTTCTCCGCTTTGTGATGTCACCGAAGCCTTCGCCCTCTCGCTTGTAATTAATTTTATTTACACACGCAGGCACGCACAAGGTCACACCTGCACAACCGGAGCTGGCCAGGGAGCTAGTGGCACTCAGGCTTAATCAGATCTGTCATAATTACCATTCTGCATGTTTCTGACACACGCTGTGAAATATTTCAATTTAACTGCCGCTACCAGCACAACCAGATGTAGTGTGAGTGTGGCTGCATTGGAAATATTATTCCTCAGGATAAACTCTCTCCTCCTCCTTTTTCCTCCCACCCCCTCTCCCTTTTACAGCTAATGTGGCACAGAAGCTGATGTATCCTGTAAATCTTGAATGCAGCGCTAGATTGATAACAGCAGATTAGACAGTTTAACCACAAACAGCTTGTTCATTTTTCACAAATGAAAACCACATGTGGTGTAACTAAAATTTCAGGCTCTTTTTTTTTTTTTTTTTTTTTCCTCTCCTCTTTGGTTGTTGTTTCCTTTTGTGTGTGCATGTGTGTGTGCGCGCGCATGTTAAGGTCTGCCTTTCACTGTAAAGGAGTGAAATAAAAGAGTAAACACGTAGGGGGAAAGAGACACTGCTGTCTTTGGAGTTTATTTCTCCACGACCTTTATTAAAAACCTTCCTTGATTTGGCAAAGAAATCAGATATCGCACGGGGGTTTTGTCTCTCACTCTGAGACTTTCTAATCTCTGGGTTTTATGCCCACTTATTAAAGAAGTCATCCTACTGTGCTGTTTTTCAAAATAACACACCAGCAAACACCTCGCTTTAAGAAGAGCTTCTAATCAAAAATGTAGTCTTCACTGCTACCTGAATTAGCAGAAATAAAATTTTCTGCCAAAGTTTTTCACTGCAAATTTTGTCTCTTTGCTAACTCTTCCCTTTACCTCTTCCTTTGGGGAAAAGATTCTTTTTAAAAAAGAATCCTCAAAGTGTCTAGAATTTTGGCAAATGGAAAATTGATTTTTTTTCATGAAAACATTCCAGTACTTCTTATGAAAACAGATTATGGTTAGTTTTTAGGAAACTAAGTATTATCTGTAAATTGTTTTGGTTTTTTAATAAATCCATTTTTTTCAGTTAAATTGTTCAGCCTGCCCTAATTAAACAGCCTTCAGTACTCGGTAAGGTTTTTTTTAAAACCATCTACTCTTTAGTAGATCACTGTTGGCTACTTTTCCTACACAGAGAAAAACTTAATGCAATTTTGGTAGAAAGTTTTAATTATAAGGTTCTAAAACAATCCTTACAGCAAGAAAAAAAAATGTGAGTGTGCAGAATGCCACTGAGCAGATTCCCCAAAAGCTGTTGCAGGTATTGTCAGGCGAGAGGAGTGATGCAGTGCATCTGATAGAAATTCATCAAATCTAATCTGTAATAAGGCTTCCAGGGGAGGTTTAAAAAAAAGTAGCTTTAGTAAGAGATTGTTTTATCCATTGCCAGTGATTCGTGATGCAGTGGCAATATTGAAAGTGCAAGAGACAAGGAACTAAGACTCAGTGCTCAAAGCCAGTCGGAAGAAGGTGAGCAGGGTAGTTTTTGAAAGCCACTGAAGGCACAGTTCGTAGCAGAAAATTTGACTGTAGAGATGTCCCCCCAGACTGCTGCAGAGAGGGTTAAAGACCCATGCTCGTACCACTTGGCCAGCAGTTACCGACTGCATTGCTAGTCCCCCAGAGCTGAACTGGAACAGTTCAGCGGTGGTGTGCCATCAGCGTCCCTTGCTGCACGGCAGTGCCACCTCTGTTACTGACTCCCCCGGTGTCCGTGCAGACCCCGAACACAGGGGAAGTCTCGTCCTGGAGGTGCAGCTGAAGCCCTGGAGGTGCTATGGCTGCAGAGGTCTCAAAAATGAGTCTGGAGTAAGGCGAAGAGGAGGGCAGGAAGGGCTCGCGTTGGAAGAGAGAATGCTGAAATGAACTGTCGGGATTCTTGCAAAGGTCCCGAAATCCAGCTCTCGTTTCTTCACAAAACTATTCGAAAAATGTCATGCAGTCAGGAAGCACTGGATTGCCAAAAGACAAAAAGCACGGCACCCTCTCCCACCTTCTTTGAGTCTTTTATTTTTAGTTTTCCTTTCTTAGGTAGAGGTGTTTCGGTTCCTACACTCCAGATGCATGAATCAGCTCTTCCCCAGGCAGCACCTGCTGTCTGCCTGACAAGAGGTGCTGTTTCTGGCAGGATGGATTTTCTTAATCTCTCTTCCCGCTTTCTGTATCCTCACCTTCTGTTTTGTTTTCCTCTTGCCACCTTCACTAATTCCTCTCGTTACAGCTCTCCTCTTAGCCCTTCTTTGGCTTTTTCCCACCCCATTCCTCTCCCGTATACACCCTCAGCATCCACTCTTGCTCCATCTGCCCCTTTCTCCTGTCCTACTGCCGTCTCCTGCGTGCTGGAGCTGTGCCTGGGACACGCTACCCCAGGTGCATCCCCCCCCACGCAGTCGCTTTGGGGCTTTCGCTGGGTGGTGGGGAGCCGAGGGCTGGTCGCCAGCACCGCCGTCTTTGTGGGTGAAACATCGTTCCTTTCCCCGCGTGGCAACACGGAGATATCTGGGGAAAGAGCCGTGTTCTCGATTTCTCAGGTTGCTTGTGCCTGCTGTGGGCAGATCACCGATTCAGGAGGCTTTTGAAGATTCAATGTGTCGGTGTTTTAACATGAAGAAACTAAAGCACTATTAAAAAAAAAAAGGGGGGGGGAAAGTCTGAGCGAGCTGTACGAGATTTAATGACGTACGGAAATGAAAACAAAGCTGTAGTGCTAGAGCCAGGAGGGAGGCTGAGGAGGTAGCGAGCAGCCCTTGGTTCCTGGCAATGGGGGAAGCAGGGTACCCAGTAAACAGTGCAGAAAACAAAAGTGAGCTCAACCCGTAACAAAACAGGAAACGACAGAGTGAAATTCCTCCTGAAAAACCGAGAGCTGCTAAACACGTTACTGCAAAGAATAAAGGCATCTTATGCAAACACAAATATACAGTAATGGTCCAAGAAGCGGTTTGTTAAAGGAGTGACCGATTACAATTCAGGTGAAGGGTTGTTGGGCGAAGGAAGGAGTAAGAAATAATAAATAAGTGTTTTCTCCCTTAATGTTAAACTGGATAATTCAAAACACACAACACCTGAAAGAATGTTACAGGATTTCTAGGTGCAAGGTGAGAAAGGAGAGAATGTTTTGTTCCAGTTATTTAATTTCACTATTCCTAATAGTTTCTCATTGTGTCCATTTTTTTATTTTCCTCAAATTTAGCCTCTAAGTCAAACTTCAGATTTTTGGTTACGAATTACCCCAGACTGTTGGCATATAATGAATAGACTAGGGCAAGCACGCAGCTAGCTAAATGGGGAAAAATTCCAATTTGCAAATATTTGTCTCATTCCAAATCTGCCAGATTTTATCTGAATCCACACTGTTATTCAGTGGTCATCTCATTTTTATTCCTGTGCAGTGTCGTGTTCCCTTACTTCAGGACAGCGTTTAAGAAGCAAATGAAAATAGTTTTCAGGATCTTTGTGAAGTAAAGGTGTTTGGACTGAGTGGTCCTTAGCAGAATTCCCTGAAGTTTTGGACCCCAACTGAGCAAGATTGCACACCTATCCGTTACGTCTGCGGGTTTACTCAGGTGACTAGGTATTTTGCTGAGCCAGGTGCTTAGCATCTCTAGTATATGTAACATGCAAGAGAAAGCTCTACAGATATAGGAACTTTCCACTGTTTATATAAAAAGTTATTTTAAAAAAAGCTATGAAGGGCTTACCTAAGATTCTTTTTATTTTTGCTTTGGGGCAGCCAGTTTGCTTCACCTCTAAGGAATCATTTGCTACTCTTATTTAGTATGAGGAGAGAGTCTAAAGGGATCGATCCTTTTCACCTGGAGAAAGGGGATGGGACGGAGGGATCGGGGGGGAAGAATTGTGCCTGCTCCATGCAGCGCCTGATTTAAGGGCAGAAGCTGCTGCCGAAGCTGCTGCCTGGAAATATGGCTGGGGCTCAGCTTGGCTGGCACTTTTCTTGGCCGGTGAGGAAAAGTGTAACACGAAGCGCTGCTCTCTCTAGGAGCTTTTCCCTTGTGGCTGTTCTTGTCCCCAGCCCGATGGCAAACTACCTGAAAACACTCCTGTGTTGGTTCCCACCCTTGGCCAGCCGGGAGGGAGAAACCTGATCTCTCCAGCTTCCCTTTTGATCCAGCTTTCCTATTCTTTTAAGTCTATGCCCCAAGCAACCATGCTACGAGTAAGGGTATTGTAGCTTTCTAAGGGCTTCACTGCCTTTATTTTTCCATGGGTGAGATACATTCTGGCTGCTCCCTTCTCTTTTGCTGGGAGGTTTATGTCTTTCACAGGTGTGGATTTTAAAGATTTTTTTTAAACTGCTTTGAGGTAATGGGCGTTATTAATTTTCTGACTGTTTCTGTGGTTAACAAAATCTGGAGGAAAGTTAGGGAAAAGTTTCTTTTCAATTTTCTTAAGACTCTCCTCACCCTTGGCATTATCAGAGCATTAAGCGTTCTTCACTGTGAAACTGAGAGCCACAGAAGCCAGCTGAACTGCAAGAGATGAGTTAAAACAAATTTTTTTCAGAATATTTAAATGTCTAATTCAAATCTATATGAAAACATTTAGTTAGGCCATAAAAATGTGAAGGGATGTCTCAGAATGGATTTGAGCTGTGTATGTTTTGGAATGATGTCGCTTGTTGGAACATCTTGTCAGCTGAACTGAATTTACAATGAAGTCCAAATATCTATGAGCCTGTGATTCCTCAGTGTGTGGTAGATCTTCCCCTGATCCAAAATGAATTCTGGAAAGAAAAAGCATATGACAAGAAGCCATGGATTTAAATTACTCACTCTGGGAAATTATAACTTTTTTAAAAAAATAAATCTAACAACGTGATATACACACGTATAAGTAATTACGGAAGTGACACTTTGGCCCTATGGCCTTTTTACTGGAGGTCTTTCCCCCAAAGCAAATGTTAAATCTCTGTGAGCAATGTAATAATAAACATTTGCTGTTCACTTGTAAATTGATAGTAGTAAAAAAGATTTTTAAAATTGCCAGGCTCTTTCTATTAAAGACTCTTCTCTAACTAAACTGCAGATATAGCTGCCATACAAAAATTGATTGTATGTTTAAGAATAAATAAATATGGGCTATTAAGGGTCGTGGTTGGATTTAGGGTTGTATTTACTTTCAAGGGAAGCATCAGTATTGCAGTGAAATCACTACTTCTCTCTACTTAAATAAAAGATAAAGGGCCATATATTACTAGTCACCCTCTGTGAAACCCACTGACCCATTTTATATGCCTGTACTATAAAAAGTAATGTACCAGACTGAGACTGACTTATTTAATAATTAGCAGCTGTTTTTTCTTGTTTAGATTTTTTTTATAGTTAAGTCCATTTTCGTCACACGTATCTCGCAGTTACAACGCCAGTTGAATCGCGTGTGTGAAAGAAGAAGGATCTGGGGTAGAGGAAGGCAGAATAAGGCTTCACCCACTGTTTCTTTGCATCTAGTACTTTTTTTCCCTTCTTTTTACATATGAATGTAGCTGCATTTTATGTAAGATTTTCAAAGGCATGCATATTATGTTTTTGATTAGGGCTTGTGCCTATCTATCATTGCTAGGCAATTGAAGGCAATACTGTAAAAAAGATACGTTTGAACAAGGGACAGGAAAGGTGGAGGAGGCTCAGAGCAGAGGAACCAAGCTTGGGAGAAGCCCTTCATTTAGATAATTCAATTCCCTCTGTACTGAACTAGAAAGTAATGATACTTATGTTTTCAGTCAGTTTTAGAGTTACGGGTTAGGTTTTTTCTTTCCATGAGCTGGTGGTACGTCTCAAGTGCTCATACACAGGGGACATACCCACCAGTTTTGGTACAGCCTCAGACCTTAATCCAACAAGGTTTTCGGTAGCACTGGCTCTTAGCCACTCACCGTGGCTCCAGGTAGAAGGAGAGGTCTGATACGACAGACAAGGCTGTGGGAGCAGGGCCACAGCTCTCCAGGTCATTTTGTTTCTGCACTTGTTTGTTGCTTGTCATTGAATTTGAGAGGTTGCTTTAGCAAGTTTCCTTTTCGTATTTATTTGTTTGGATGTTTACAAGAATAGAAATACGTATTTAATTTTTAAGTGCTGCAGCTGGAGAGGGGAAAAGGCAGAGAGAAGAGATGTTAGGAATCCTTTTCCCCTAAAATATCACCAAAAAATTGCAGTGAAATACTACTGCTGCTAGCTGTTTGGTCATTTGTTTTTCACAGCCCAGAGAAGAGGTGGAGGTAACATCCAGACAGATGGTGGAGCTGAATAATAGGTTGGATAAGAAATTTAAGGAAATTGTATAATCTGTTTCAGTATTCTTCAAAGGAAGTTTTTCTGCTAGTGAAGTTTACCTTTCTTCTGAAAAGCCCTATGAGGTTGTGGGGTTTTCAGTTTGTTTGTTTTGCTAAATCTCATCTATTATGACGGCAGATACAGATTTACTTAAAATTCACATCTGGCTTCCCCTTTCAATGTTCTAGTAATGAAAGCCAGTAAAATAGATAAACCAGAAATATCTGGAGATAAAGGACAGCTTCAGGTTTCAAACTTTCCCTGATTTAGGGGAATGCTCAAAGGCAAAGCCTGAAACTTAAGCCTGATTAGTGTAAATAAAATACTAAGGCAACCATCTTTCTGGGGACATTTATTATCACTTTAGGCCACGTCTCAAGAAGAGGCATTCGTATTCCAGTATCTCTACTCATCTTCTGGAACAGGCTGAAAAACAGCTTTTGCTTCGTGAATCAAAGATACACAGTTTTGTGAGCAAAATAGGGAAATCCCAAAGTATTGAAAACTCACAGCAGTTTTTAAAATTACTCGAAAGTATGTGCCTCACAAGTCAGTTCTTAAAATTACTTGAAAATATAAGCTAAATTGAAAAGATTTTCACTAACAAATGTGTTGTTTGGTATCAAAAACTACTAAGTCTGGTAGATTATTAGTTTTCCTAAAATTTTATAAAAATATCCAGTGGCCCTTCTTTTAATAGACTTCAGTTCTTCTGTGAAGCATTTAGGTCTATTCAGCTTTGCATAGGAGATAACCAGGACAATTTATGTATTTTAGGAAAGATAAACCTGCAGTCAAATTTTCCTGCAGTCAGGAAATTCCAGAAGAACATTTAACGTTGAAAAGGACTGCTCTCGTCATCTAGGCTTGTTCCCATGTCTGAACCCACAGGTATTTCATCCAGAAAGAAGTCAGATTTAAGTAATCTCAGCCTGAAAATTAATTTTCAGTTAAATGCTCTGTTCCTACCCTGCGGTGGGTGTTCCCTACTGTATTTTTCCGGATCATACAAATGTAATGCAAACCACATTTCCCAGATAAATTAAAGCAGCGTCCATTGTTACTTATTTGTCGTATTTGTTTGTGCTGAAGTGACATTTGTTTATTTTGCTTCTCAATGCCATATGCATGAGCTTACTGATTCAGAACTCCCTGAATTTTCAATCCTGTTGAACACTGTGAGAAATCTCAGTTGAAGGGTTTAATGCATTTTCCAGTCAATGTGTAGGGGAAATTTGGCCTTATCAATTTAAATGCTGGAGATCCTTTCATTGCATTATGGAAGAATTTTCTCTAAGCAGAGATTATTCTTAAGAACTTCATAACATTTAAAGGTTAATATGTTAGGTAAAGAACAATATCTTAAGACAAACATTTTTATTACAGGACATGAAGGGATAGTTCTGATTAAATTACATGATTATTTGAATGGGAAAGAAGACAAAGTGCATCATTTCTTGCCCTCAACTTTAATGCCTTTAATCAAATAATGACCTTCTGGAAATAGTTAATTTTAAGCATTTGGAAAGATCAATACCACTTTGCCACCAAAAAATGGCCCAGATGATGAAATTTGATGTATTTAAAGTACCATTTCACCCTTTTAACCTAGTAAATAATTTAAAATGCTTTCAGTACTCCTTTGCTACCATTATGTATCTCGTTCAAAGTATTATGACTTTTCCAAAAGCAACCTTTCTGTACAATGAGCAGCTTACAAGTTTGATACTAAAGACTAAGACTATATGCATGTACTGTAGTGATGATGTCGGCCTTTTTTCTTCTCTTTTATACGTGTATTCTGTTTTGAAAAGAATGGAAATACCTATGTTGAACACAGCCATTTGGAACAAAAATGAGATTTGTAAAGTGAGTTGGATGGCTTTTGAAGGGGAAAAAGTCAATATTTAAAGTTTAGTTCATGAGTTCTTTTCCTTTGTTTTGTCTATAAGCTTTTGTGTTAAAGGTGAAGGATTTGGGTTGCTCAGACAATTGAGAGCCCATTTTACCAAGTGTAATTTCATATCTGTGTTCTATAAACTGGAGTGCCTTCAGCATTGTAAATAAAAAAAAAAATGCCCTCTATTAGCATGTTTGTGGGCAGATTAAAAACAGTCTTCATTAGCATAAGTAACACTTACAGATTCTTTTAAAAGTAGAAAATTATTTGCTGAATGATAAATTGCTAGCTTTATAGTTAGTTGCTGAAAATGTGCTCATTCAAAATGCCTACTTTAGTCTACAATACTCAATTTTTTTGAGTTAGAAGTACTGTTTAATGGATTATGTACTTAGTCTTTGTTCACAGTAGATGCTGAAATGCAATTCACACTTTCTGCTAAAATGTTTGTATCAAATACCTCCCTATTTAGACTGATTTCTTTTAACACCGTGTATTTTTATTATACTATATGCCCCAGAGAATGATACAAAATAATCTTAGATATAGTATACCGAAGAAAAACTGTTCATATCTTAGCATTGATACTCTAAAATGTTTTGCCTTCTTAGATTCAAATTACAGCTCTTTTAAAAAATGTTGGCGTCTTCGTTAGTTATTCTGTAAGAAATATTCATCATTTGGCAAATTATTATCACTATAGCAAATTCACCAAACAAAAGAGTTCAGTTGCTCCACCTTGAAGCCCTTTCTTCCCAGACCAGATGTGGTTGTTGCTGATTTGGAAAGCCTTGCCCAGAAAACATCTTTCATGATTGTAATGCTACCCTCTTTGATCTAGTTAGGATTGGTATTTACACCTTAAGTGCAGATTTCAATTATCTTCTTTTTTCTTTTAGTAAGAAAGATACCAGAATGCAAGAATAGTTTGTTAGAAACTCTACGTGAAAGAGCAGAAGATTTTATTTAAACACAGCGCAGGTCAGACTGAATAAAATAGCATTTGGATACATACATAAAATGCATAGATGCTTTCTTTAAAATAAGCATGCTCATGGGTCTTGCAGAGTCTAATGTTTGGCAGTTATCCTCTTTGCGCTTTTCCTGCAATAGTTTGGCAGTTCAGCTTTCACAGGTTTTTTTCCTCTAATGTCTTATGTTTCTTTACTAAATCCCTATCAGAAAACCAGACAGAAGACTCTTATTTATTTTAAATATCTTAGGTTTAGCATCTTTTTTTTTTTCACCATTTTCTTGCTTACTGTAGCAAGACCTTTGCAGATGGTACTTGGTTACTTGAAAGTGCATAACAGTATTTTCTTTGTAGCAGATGGATTTAAGACTTTTAGTTCCCAATAAATGTAGGTTTACAATACATAACTTTACAGGATTTGTGTTGTATATAACAGGTTTGAACATATTATCTCAGAATTCATCTGCATGGCATTTTCAGCTTATCCAGGGCCCATGCCAGTATTTTAAGTAATAGGGAGAGCATAGTGATTGATAGCAGCTAAAGGCGTGATTTTGAATAGAAACAAAGGTTTTAGAACAGAAGGTGTCAAATTAAACTTTGTCAGTTTGAAAAGTAGTAACATCCTGAAAGTTCTCCAAACATATTTACATGTGGCTAATGTTTATATTTTGCTTTGTACTCTCTTTATATTCAGTGTAATGTTGCCTGGCAAATTTACTCTGTTTTAAAATCAAGGTTGTTCCCAATGTCATTGCAGAGTTTTGGGGGGTTTGCCTTGCTGCATAGATGTGTCTGCTTAATTATTTTAAGGCTGTTTTTTTAACGATGTGCTATATATGCTGTATAAACCAGTGGTAATCTAATCTGAGTTATAAATATTTCCTTATTATTTTGTGGTCCTTTCCACTTCCTGTAAGACATGAAAAAACAGTGATCCAAGCCCTCCTTCAGAATAAATTGTTTGAACTAGACAGAAATTGCTCTAGACTTAAATGGGTGTAAGAGGAGAAAAATCAGCCTTGTTAGGTTCACTTGTAGATTCAACTGCATTAACTACAGCAGTTCATACTTCTTTAGATCAAATGGAAAGAAAACTTACAAATTTCACAGAACTTAAAATGCACCATTAGAAAAGTCTGTATGATTACTTTTCCTAAAATTTACAAAAACATTTCATACATTCTCATTTAGTTGACTTGTATGAATGACCTTTATGTCAGATACAGAATTCTGAACCTGAAACTAAATGAAATAATTATGGTTTTGTTTGTTTGCTTTGAACCAAAAGAAAGCATATTGGTATAAAGTTTGTAGTCTCCTAACAAAGTAAACCCCTATAGCCTCTGTAACTGCCCATTCACTATCTCTCCTGAGAATTTTTCTGAGATCAACTTTCATAAATATTTTTGGAAATAAACCATGAAGACCACAAAATTGTTTCTATCCTTGTAATTTTAGAAGAATTCAGTTGGTTGTTTCCACGTTGCCCATCATATATTTCATCAAAGTATGTCTACTTGTTTAAAAACATGAAGAATCCAGTGGAAAAGAGACATTTTGGTAGAGTATCAGTCTATTCTGCGTACTGTGTCAGAAGCATCTGATTTTACTATCTCAAAATCGCTGCTTCCCTGAAAGGCTAGCAGAGACATGCTTCAGGTTAAAATTCATCAAATCATTTTTAGATAAGGAGTTAGAGGTATTATTTCAGTGGAAACATAACATTAGTTTTCAGTAATTAATAAAAATAAGGTCTGATCTAGTAAATATAGAAACCAGAAAGACAGTAAGGGGAGAAGGAATTTCTTAGTTAACAAAAACTGTTGTTGTGAAATATGTTTAATCAGCGTAACATGTGATTGCTTAGGAATTATTTTTACTATTGGACTTTTAAAAAGAGTTTCTACTGTCTTTTTTCCAAAAAAATCTGTGATTCACATCGTCACCAGACAAAATATGTGCAGCTTCTAAATGCATAGTGCAATTTCTTTTCCAGTCTGCCTGTATACCTTAGAGAGCGGTCATGGGAAGGGACAGGTTGTCTTGTCTTTTTTTTTACTTTCACTGAACTGCCGTGATAGTCAGCTCTGCTCTCTGTTTCACCACCATTAGAAAGAGGACCAACAGTTTCAATGTGAAGCAGTGCAGGCTCCAGACAACCAAAGGACAATTTTTATGCTTCAGGGCAGGCTGTTTTGGTTTTGGGGTTTTTTTAATTAAAAATCTTATAACTGCATTTCAATCAAAAAAACCTAGATTTGATTCTCTTCATCTTTGTCTCCCCTCCCCTTCGTCCTCCCCTCCCGAACTACGTGTGTTTTTGGACTGCACGTCTTTTAATTTGCTGTGGAAAACTAATACTGCTGTTGAGCATAATCCAGCACATATCCCCACGGAAGCAAGGTGGGCAGAGAACCACAAGCAATGTGTTGATTTTGTTAGGGGCAGGGAGAGTTCGTACATTAAACTGCTAATATGTCCCATGGTGCCTTATGATGCGGAGGGAGAATTCACAGCCACTTGCTACTGTTTTAAAAACGTGCCATACGATTCCAGCTGGGACAGGCTGTACGTTATGTGCTCTATAGGAAGGTGTGTGGCCCGGCTTCCCAAGTCCTGGGGCAATACCCGGCATCCACCCTTAGCGCGTGGTCAAGGAATGGGCTGCGCTCCATCCCCGGGGTGCAAGGGGGCCCTTCTGCTGCTGCCACCGCTCTCCTCCCTCTCCCCCCCCTCCCTAGCACACCTAGTGAGCACCCGCCAGATTTTGGCCCCATTTAAATTTTTGCTTTCTCAGCTCTGCTACCACCATCTCTCTAACATTTGTCATTTTGATTATTTCTGTTTCTTGGGGGCATTTTCTCCTGTGTCATTTGTTCAGTTTGCCACTTACATCCAACAGAATATACTTCAAATTTTTATACACACCTCACTAAATATTTTCTTATACAATATGAATGCATTAAGATTATTTGTTTATTTCACTTCTTCCTATCGTGGCAATATTTTTACACTGCATTTATTAACTGTTAGCTAAAGATATGAATGTCTTCAAGAAAATACATATCTATATTGTATCTATGTATCTATTGTATCTAGTAGTAAACTAGTCTGGATAAACCATTTTTCAACTACCAGTACGTATAAAAAGCATCTAAAAGCTTCTGTACATTTATATTATTTGTTGATTCAATAAAATGTCACATTATCTTTCCTACAGCATTAAGAAATAAAATTGCATGGACCTAGTTTTGAAACAGATCCTTGAAGCTAAAAGAAAGGAAGTATGCATGTTTTATATATGTAATATTTTGTTTCTAAATTTTAATATACCAAAAAATTGCTGCTGATGCACACTGTGCTAGCTCGAGTGTTTGCACTCTTCTTTTAAAACTACCGGTGCACAATTAAGAAAAAAAATCCTCAATTAAATTTTGAGACGATGTAAGAAAACAACTGTTAAATTTTCAAGATGAACTTGTATGTCTCTTTTGGAAGCAAATTAGCAACCGCTGCAGTTCTTGTAGGGGATTCTGTAGCCAACTTTGTAGTATGTATCCCAAACCCACGTCTGAATTAGAGTAGGTAAGGTCTTAGGCAAGTTGCTGTCCTGTGATGTGGAAATGGTATAAAGGGTATATCAGAAGCTTGAGCGTATCTTGCTCCCCCCCCAAGCCCTAGTAGTGTACATAAAACTGAGAGACTGGTTTTTTTCTGGGTCTGTGAGAAAAATCCTGAAACAGATAATCATCTGTCACTTGAAATAAGCTCACCTGCAGAGGCACCTCTACTTGTAGCAGATAGGAAGAAGATATTACTTGACTGCATCTAGTCAAAGGATTCCTGTCTTTTGAAAGGACGTTAGGGAGCTCCTCTACCGCTAAGATTTACATTAGGCAGCCCCACAGTCAAGGCAGATATTTGAAGTACTTCCTTGGTTTGAGTAGTAGGACCAGGGTTTTAAAAATTGCTCAGCAGACAATCTACCGGCTCACGAAGCACCGTGTCGATGCTCTTGGAGCTCTTGCATAAAAGAAAATATGTCGATGCTCTTGCATAAAAGAAAATAGGCAGCAGAGAGAATATACTGGCGTGAGTGAAACCCCTGTGCTGCGGCGGGGAGCGCGTCAGCGATTCTGCCTTCGCCAACCGGTTTGTTTCTGAGCAAACAAACAAGAGCGCTCTGGTGCGGGACCAAGGGGAAGGAGGTTCCAAAACGCTGGCGGTTGGCAAGGGTCTGTGAAATAGCGCGGCGGGCTCTCGGTGTATCGGTGTTTGCTTTAAGCCCAGCCTTTGCAGTGAAAGACCTTTCTTACCGGGGGAGAGCGTGAGGGAATGCAGCGCCGCTAAAGTACACGTTTCGCCCTCGTTTTGCCCCTCGTGAAGTGAGGAAAAAAACTAATGTTTTGCTGGTGTTATCTTCAAGGGGTGGCTCTGTGAGCTGTTACGTTGGAAAGAAGATCCCTCACCAGAGAACAGGACCCTCTGGGAGAATCTCTCCATGATCCGAAGGTTCCTCAGTCTTCCTCAGCCTGAACGCGATGCCATTTATGAACAAGAAAGCAATGCAGTTCATCACCATGGTGACAGGCCTTCCCACATTATCCATGTGCCAGCAGAACAGATTCAGGTTAGTTTACCTTGGCCAATCCCACAGAGCACTAAGTAAATAAAGCTTTAAATGGAGCAAAGGAAATTAGTGTTTCTTTCCTCCCGGCCAGGCTAAACGCAGGTCTCCCGGTACGAGATAAGAGCGCGCTGCTGTCCGCCACCAGAGTTCAAAGGAGAGCGTGCGACCACCCACGGTTTTTGTTTCGGTTCGGTGGTTTTTCGCAAACGTGCGTGGACGCGGTGGCGCAGAGGCAGCTGCGTGCCGGGCAGGGCGAGGGCGAGCCTCCGTGCTGGCTGTCCCCGGCTAGTCAGGCGTCAGGACCGAAAGGCAGAGGCGTTTGGCACCGGCTGTCAGACACCTTACCGGCAAAGCGGGAGGCCCTTGTTGCGCTGCTGTTCGAAAGCTAAGCTCGAACCCTCAACAGCGGCGGCTCGCTCCGGGTAGGAGTGAAGGGAAGGGGATTCCTCATCCCGCTTTAACCCCAGTCGAGGCTGGGGGGAGTCAATGTTTGTTTGTTTTTCCTTCAGAGCCCCTCTCCCACCACCCTTGGGAAAGGAGAGCATAGAGGCGCTTTCTTACCAGGCCTGCTGACCGCTGGACCTTGGCTGGGTGCTGCTCCGCAGGTGAGCTGGCACAAGGGCACCGTGTCAGGGAGAGAGAGGAGGGGATGCAGGACCCACGCCACGGGGCTTGGAAACAGCCGCCCTCCGCGCCGGGGCAGCCCCGGGGGTGCCCCCTCCTCCGGGGGCTGCAGCCAGCCTTTGCTCGCACGGGCACCGCGAGCCGGGAGCGTGGCTGGCTGTTTTGGTAAATATTGCAGCCCAGGTTGGCGGTGCGGACTGCTGTCTCTCTGAGCCGGGGACTCTTTAATCCCTCCTCATGGAAGACCTGAGGTCAGCCTTTTACCTGCTCCCTCTTAAAGGGCAGATATTACCCCACGCTTTCCCAACCTCAGTTGAGACTCAGTGTATCATTTGTATTACCTATACAGAAAAATATTTACAAAGCTAGGAAGGATAGAGTTATCTCGCAGCCAGAAACAACACGAGTGTATATTAAAGATAAAGCAAACTGAATAAGACAATCCCTTAGGATATCAAGTACTAAAATAATTGTGAAAGCCTGGAAACTTGCTGTTTGATTTAGCAAAAAGAGAGAGAAAGATCTATATTAAGTAATAAAACAGCACTTGTTTGAAAATGTACATTGTTTTTAATAAAATCGCTTCTTAAGGGGATAAAAGGAGAAGCTTATGCACAGTATAAACATTCAACCACTATGCCACTTACTTAGATTTTCTTGCCTTGTTGATAAAAGTTGTGTGTTTGATCTCGGAAATATTATTCACATAAGCAGTTGCATTGTAATCTCTTGATATGACTTGTAAGAGTAAGGATTGGGAGATTGGGCCTGAGTTTTGTCTCTGCTCTTCTACATGGTAATTGTTGTAGATGCATAAGTATGTAGCCAAGACACAAGTTTTCGAACTATATATACAAAGCCTCCAGTCTTGTAAGAATTTAATGTGCTGGGAGTAGTCTTGAATCTCTTTGGGATTGAAGCCTTGAATGGGACTGCTCACAGACCATAAAACATGAAAGAATGTGAATAGGGATGAGGCAAGAGCCTGAATTCCACTAGCATTTGTGGCAGATCTTACCATAAGATTACTTAAAGCAGTGGCTTCTAAACCGGGTATTGAGACCTATGCAGTCTCCACAACCACCAGTGGCACTGCAAAATGGACAGAATTGTAATTCCTCCAATGTTTATACTATTCGTACAGTATTTTGTGCTTCTTAGGGTCTGCAAGTGAGCTGCAACTGGAAGCTTGGGAACCACTACCGGCACACAAAAAATTGTCGAGGGGAGACTCGCAAAGGGAAATGAAATGTAGTGATAGCAACTGCTTGTTTTGCTGCTGTTTTTTTTTTTTAATAATAACTGGTGGTTTGTACCATATGACAAGAAATTTGCTGATCCAAAATATCTTACTAACCAGTGCTTCCTGTGCTGTGAAGCAAAAGAATTGTCAACAAAAACAGTAGCTGATAAATTTACTTTTGATTTTAAACATGATCTTATAATGTACTGTACTCCAGTGGTGGATGAGAAAAACATTTCTGTCCCTGGGGCTCAGTGCCTCACCTTTTAAGAATGTTTCTGAATCCATGCTTGCAAAACTTCATTTTAAGCTCTTGTTAATTATTTACATCATGATTTGCTTTATCTTATTCTTCTGATGTGCATACTGGCTCATTTTTATTGCCTGAGTTTTTGGAATGCAGCATGTTCCCTTCTAATAATAATAATAGTGCAACTTATTTAGAGCTTTGCATCTTAGTGCTTTATAAATATTAACTAAATAATCCCCAGCACAAACACAGAAGCAGGTAAATATGTTTGTTCCCTGTTTATACTTTGGGATACTTGAACGCAGGCAAGGCAGACCGTCTCCGAGACCACAGGCAAGAGAGGTCAGAGCCAGAAGGGGAAATACAGATTTCCTACCTCCAGATCTCTTTGTCCCTGCCGAGGCTGGGTTTGACAGCGTGACGTTAGGCGCTTCCAGCTAACGCATTCTGTCGCAATGTTTGCAAGTTTGACGAGACTTCAGTGCATGCTACGGTCAGATCAGTAGTGGGGTATTTCTGCACTTAGCTAAAACGCTCTCCTCCTCCCTGATATACCCCCAGTCCCTTAGTCTCGCTATGGCTAGAGATTTGCAGCCCTTGTTTTTGGGCAGCAGCTGCTGCTGCTGCTGGCAGAGCTCCTGTGCGTTTGCCCTCATCTGGCACTTTTCTCACTTTGCCCTTGCTACAGTTCTGGCTAAGCTGGTCAAGTTAATCCTATACTATGTCACCTACTTAGCATTTTGTCTTGTCTGCACTTGACTCACGGAGCATGTTCATTAAAATTTGTCAGCTAAACCGCACCGATGTCTCATCATCGGCGCTTTCAGTCAGACAAAGCCAGTGTTTTCCTTCTGCCTCTCTGTCCGTATCCCACTGTCCCTTTATCCCTCGTCTCTGCTCACACACATACGGACACTTTTGAGATATGCAGAGAGTTACTAACTCATATTTTAATTCTGGTTCAGCAGTAATTCAGCAGTAATGGGCCTTTTTTTTCTTTCTTTCTTTTTTCCCCCCTTTTGTCGTTTAAACTTACTAAGCCTTTGTTTATAGCTTTGCAATTTTCCCCCCGGATTTTCTTGGTAACACAAAATATGAGCAAGAATACACATACAAAAAAAATGCTGTGCTTTGTCTTGCAGCAGCAGCAGCAGCAACAGCAACAGCAGCAACAACAGCAGCAGCAACCAGGTCCCAGACTACCCCCAAGGCAACCGACAGTAGCATCACCAGCTGAATCTGAGGATGAAAATCGTCAGAAACCCCGACCGCGAACAAAGATTTCTGTTGAAGCCCTAGGGATCCTACAGAGTTTCATACAAGACGTAGGCCTGTATCCAGATGAAGAAGCAATCCAGACTCTCTCCGCTCAGCTTGACCTGCCCAAGTACACCATTATCAAGTTCTTTCAGAACCAGCGATATTATCTCAAGCACCATGGGAAGCTGAAGGACAATTCTGGTTTGGAGGTGGATGTTGCAGAGTACAAAGAAGAAGAGTTGCTCAAGGATTTAGAAGACAGCGTCCAAGACAAAAATGCAAACACACTTTTTTCAGTTAAACTAGAAGAAGAGTTATCGGTAGAAGGGAACACAGAGGTTAATGCTGAATTGAAAGACTGATCTAAAAGTATTATTTTCTTTCAACAGTGCCACTGGTATTTACTAATGAAATGAAAATTCCATCTTGCGTTCTGTCAAAAACCTTTATTATTCATTGTTTGGCCAATGAATCTTCCAAACTTGCACAAAAGTTGAAAAAAGGATAATGCAGACTGCACTAGATGTTTTACTCTGTTTTACAAACTGCTTCGCAGCAACAGATGAAGCGTTGAGGATTGTTTGATATTAATTTGTGTTCACTGGATACACTGTGAGTGTACCCAATAAGCATGATACCAGTGATTTTGATTCTGGAGCCTTCAGACAAGCATTACAACTTTTGTGATTTACTGTTTTTTGTTTCTGTTTTGTTCTTGTTTTTTAATTATTACTGTAGCACTCCACACTTGATCTTTGGAAACTCACATTTATTTAAAAAAATAAAATAAAAAAGAGTTTGTTACTCTTGTTCTATTGTATGTTACAAAAGAACTATAGACTGTGGAATGCAGTTTAAAGATAACATATGCCAACAAATGCCTTGTATTATATGGCACTGCCGTAATTCAGATTTGTTTTCTTTTGGAAATAAAGGTCACTGTATTTTTTTTTTCCATTCTCATTGTTACATGGTTTTAAAGAAAATGAAAAAGAAAATGTGAAACACAATTTAGTCCTCATTATTTATTTGTAGATCCTGCAGCATCATGTTGTAATTAATTTTTTTGGAAGTTTCCGTTAAATGTAATATTGCTTCTCTTGTTATCATACTGATTTTTTTTTCTATTTATAAATGTATTTTGATGGGCAGTAAAACAAAGTGTCTTAAAAGTTTTAAATAGAGAAAATGTGCTTTACACAGTTGCCTATAAAAAGTGCTCTATGTTATCCAAGCAATTCATACTATAAGCTTCACTCTTATTGTTGTATGCAATTTTTACTATCATGCAAATAAGCTTAGGTAAATAAAACTAATAGATCACCTTAGAAACTTATGCAATTAATGTGAAAATAATTGATGTTTGCAATGTGTCTTCCTTTGGTTTACAATCAATTTTAAAGCTACAGCTGTATAAATTTTCTGTATAAAGGTGTATTTCTTTTTTATGAGTTTATTGCTATGAAAACACCAGTTATTTTGTTACAGCTGGCTGTTTTTATAAGTGTATCACAATTTTCTTTATGCAGAAATGTTCTGACTAGGAGTGGTTATTGACTGTAACTACACAATTAAAATTGTTTGTATGGTATGATATGGCAGGGTTTGTCTGCGTATGTGTATATCTGGGAGGAATAACTTGTTCTTAGTGCACATTGTACCTTCTTGCCACCACTTTGAAGATGACATTTCAATTGTTCTCCTTTAAAATCACAGGCAGATTTTTTTAATGACCTTCTTAAAATTTGAATTTAGATAATATACTTCAAAAAGAAACACAGTTTGGTTATGAAAATCATAACCTGTCTTTTCTTGGTTTAAAAACTTGCCTGCCCAACAGAGATAGCAGGATATTATTGAGTCAAAAGGCTATCAGGCATAAACATATTTACAGTTCCTGGCAGTAATGCACTTATAATGGATACAGCTGGTTTTATTTTACACTAGAATTATGCTAACACTATTCCTTGCACTAATGTATAAACATTAAAAAAAACCATTAATAGTCACAAAGTAAATAGGAAAGATGGGCTTTGCACATAGCAGTCCCCTTCTAAGCAAGATTATTTTTAATGATCACTAATAAGGTTCTTGATAAAGCCATAATAATTGGTGAGCTCTGAATTTATGCAAAGCTCACGTCTAGGCTAGAGAGAAATCTGCAGCTGAAAGTTGTGAAGTACACACCGTTGTTCTCTTTTCCTAGGAGAGAAACAACTTACACCCGGTGCGATTTGGGATTCGAATTCAGCTCAGCTCTTCTAAAATGACTAAAAGTTTGCAAAACTCAGGATGAGTTTCAAAGGCACAAATGACTCTTAGGTTGCAGCAAATTTCTCCTTTTAGCTCCATTAAGTTCTTTAGGAAGATACATATTAGGCAACAAAGCGGGGCTTCATTCCACACGTTTAAAACTGCCGCAGGTTGCCCAGGTCCTCTGTCGCAGCGCCCTTGGGGTTCCTTGAGCAGCTCCCAGCTGTGGCACCTCTGGGCTGCTCCCGGGACTGTGCTGGGGCTGCACCATGATTTGGGCTTGGGATCCAGTCCAGTTAAAAGAAAAGAGCCTTAGTACCACTCTGGGAGGGAAACAAGCCTTAGCAGGGACACAGATGTGTAATTTGGCATTGCAGTCCAAAGGAAAGTCAAACTATGCCCTTGCTTAAGGGACTTGCAATAGCTATAAAGCTATTGATAGCCCGAAGCTATGCTAGTTGCAAAAGGGCAAAACATAAGCCTAGCCCAGGGAAGCCACTGTGGTCACCGTCAGATTTCTTCACTTATTTCAAATGGGATCATTGCTTTGTACAGCCACACAGCCGCTCGGTGTTAGGACAGATCCCTGTTCACAGCCGTGGGACTGGATGAAATGCAGCCCAGGCAATGCAAGCTGGTTTGATGTGCAGGACAATACCACTGGCACCCTTGGGCTGGCTGAAATGCCAAGTGACCATTACAATAGGGCTGCTTAAGAAAAAAAAAAAAAACAAACAACTTTTAAGCGAATATGTATGCGTATGCAGGGTAGAAGGGAAAACGAAGCAAAGACTTTCCTGGAATATACCTCTCTTCACGCTAAAAGCTAATACATGCAGCACTCCTAATACCAGAAACAGGGCAACAAATCCAACACCCTACAAAAGCATAAGAAGAAATGTTTATAAAATTGTCTTTGCTATTTTGAAAGCAATTTCCTTTTCTTTTATCCTTTTAAGTTTTATGGGTGCTGAAGTAGAGGCCATGTGTGCTTGCAGATGGTTATTATAGCTGTTTCTTTTCCATTATCTTCGTTTTCCTTTCTCCTAGCCTAGCTGAGGTTATCTTCCAAGTAGTTCAGCCTCTGCAGTTACATATTACCTGCACAGAGGTTTGAATCAGTGCATTTTTGTGTCCCGGTGGGTGGGCTTCGAGTACAGTCTTTTAACTTGGCCTCAGTGACCGAAAGCATTTTTGTTAAATCCTTAGCAGCGTTTTCAAAGGTGATATGGGTATTAAGGATCCCAACTTTATGCGGATGCGAGAGATTTATACTGTTAAGAGTTAAGCTACTACAAGCATATGCCACCTTGGCTCATGGATGGGTTAGACTACCTAGAAAATTACCTTATGTCCTTTTCTCTTCCTTTTTCTCCCCATCTGGCGTAATCCTCCAAAAAACTTTCCATTTCTGCAAAGATTAAGAAATCAGACTGAACTTCTGTAACGAACACAAATTGAGACATCAAAACACTATTAGTTGGGAAGTTGTTAGTAAAACTCACTGGTGAGTAGGACTTCACTGAGGGTGTACAAAACAAGTATTTTGTGTATACTTAGGGAAGTAGGGTAAAGAATATTGCTTACTAGGAATAAAATATAAGCTGCAAGGAAAGCCAAATGCCTAAAAAAGAGGGAACTGAGTGCTGGGTGGGGATAGCAGGACTTAGTTTTTGCTATAAAACTGAAGTTAAGTATTTACCATGTTTTATGGCGTCTACCATAGAAAGTGGAGTATTTTTACTCCCTGCTGATTCCCATTAATCTGTATTTAAGTGACAAGATTTATGCATATATGCTAGAGTCCCCAGTGTGTGTTTTTCAAGCCTGAAAGAAAACCAAAGAGGCCCCAGTTTCCAACAAGTCCGTGGCTTAGGGACAGCGTCAAGCCCCAGTCACGCATACAAAGGTTGCTTATCATTATAAAGACTCCCTACCCTACAATGCAGGATTTTAGATTTGTGTTTTGTATAGCTACTTAAATTGGTCAGATGACGCAGAAAAAAAATGTCCAGGTTTTAAAGTAAAGTATTCCATTTAATTTTTTCTTTAAATTGGGAAGGTGCAGCAAATGAAGAAAGAAGGGGAGGTTCCCCCAAACCAGTGATTTTGTTCCAGTGATTTACTGAGTCAGTACTTTGGTCGTGTGCTGAAAAAGCATCAAACATTGCTAAGTTCATTTGCCAAAGCAAATGCCCCATACGATTGCACCTCGAATCCTGTGTTCAGTTTTGGGCCCCTCACTACAAGAGAGACATGGAGGTGCTGGAGCGTGTCCAGAGAAGGGCAACGAAGCTGGTGAAGGGTCTGGAGCACAAGTCTGATGAGGAGCGGCTGAGGGAGCTGGGACTGTTTAGCCTGGAGAAAAGGAGGCTGAGGGGAGACCTTATCGCTCTCTACAACTACCTGAAAGGAGGCTGTAGAAAGGTGGGGGTCGGTCTCTTCTCCCAGGTAACAAGTGATAGGATGAGAGGAAATGGCCTCAAGTTGCACCAGGGGAGGTTTAGACTGGATATTAGGAAATTTTACTTCACTGAAAGGGTTATCAAGCATTGGAACAGGCTGCCCAGGTTGAGCCACCATCCCTGGAGGTATTTAAAAGACGTTTGGATGAAGTACTTAGGGACATGGTATAGTGGTGGTCTTGGTAGTGTTAGGTTTACGGTTGGACTTGATGATCTTAAAGGTCTTTTCCAACCTATACGATTCTGTGATTCTGTGATTCTGATTCTGTTAAGAGCAGTATAAATTATATACCACAGAAGATCTACTTGAGCATCAAGTATTAGCAATTCTGCTTAACTTACTGAACCTGTGCTTTGATGTCAGGTACATTGCAGAGACCAAAGGTATTTTGATTTTTACATAATGATTTATATTGTGCTTTGAATAACAGTCCCATAGCAAAGCAGGGATATAAATATACTCCCAGGCCCCTTTTTGCACACAGATGTAATTTTAGTTTGGTCTCCTCACAGTGCCTTGCGTCCACACAGTCTTTTACTACAACAAATGAGCTAATAATTCAAACTGCAATAAGTGATCCTCCTTGGAGCAGGAGTAGCGCTACTTGGCAGCAAGTTTGTTTGCTTTCAGGTTCATATGGGAGCCTTCCTGGCCGCTCTGCTGCTGGCAGTCCTCCCACTATCCCACGCCACATTGTTTTGCATTGGCCTGGCCCAGGTGCCCTTCCTGCTCTGGGTCATCTTGCCCAAATGTCACCTCTCCTGGTTACATGCCAGCACTCAGGTATACGTGCCACAGTTTAATATGAGGCAGCAACGACTGTATGTATCTGATGTCACCTACCCTTTATCATCACTATTCCTGCTGTGAGCCCTGCAGAATTGCTAGAATAGGCCACTTGCATTGGAAAGAGAGTGACAACGGGAGCAAATCCACCAGCAGGCAAGTATTTTCTGAGAGATGGAGTAGGGGGAGCAAGGGGACACGTGTCCCAGAGGGGAGCAGGAAAAGAAAAGAGGAAAGTGCCAGAGAAAGATAGAAGCATCAGTAGTCTTGCATGGAGGAACGGGCTCATTTTGCAAGCCGTGCTACAGTGATACCCGGAAATACTTGGACGTACTGCCAAGGCTCCATAGAAAATGTTCCTGACCTGAAACATACAATGGTCTCCAATCATGGGATTTGCCTTGGCAGGCAAGATCCAGGATAACACAAAAGCCTCCTCAGCTGTCTGTGGCAGAAGAAGTCCCCTAACAGTTTGTCCTCTGGTACCGTCCCTGCGTGTAGGACATGCAGGATTGTTTTCGTTAGCTGCAGACTGACAGCTACCATGGCAGCTGCAGTTAGGACTCTCTTTCCAGATTACTTGCTTACCCACACAATATGCTAAAGCAACATCCAGGCTGTAAAACCTCTCGTTTTCCTCCAGGATCACATCCAACCACAAGCAGCACATTTGCAGTCTCGAACCTACTTTTCTGAGCTGTCTTCTACAGCCCAGCTCCTCCTCAGACCAGATGTGCCACAGGAGTTAAAAAAAAATCAAATGTGTTGTATGGCCCAGATGTTTATCATAGTGCCAGAGAACAGAAAAAACATTATCTCCATGGGTGCAGAGAGTGATATAAGCACACACAGTTCTGAATTTTGGGGGCAAATAAGTTGCCCTAAGAGGCTTCAGAGAGAGATTTCATACTGCTATAGTCAACCATCTTAAAGCATCTGTTGCAATGATTTGAAATTGTTGGGGCCAGAAAAATTCATGCAGAGTCCTACTAACTTTGCAGGGGACTTTCTCCCAGGAGAGAATTTAAAGCACTCTGTTTTGTTGTGCACATTACAAAATAAACAGCCTTTGCAGGACAAACCTTATAGATGTTGTTGCCCTTCCACATCCACACTAAAGCAGGACACCATCCTGGTCACTACCAGCACCGCCCACAGCTATGCGTCCCTTCTTGCCCCTTCTCGAGGGGGCTCCCCTGCATGTAGGATGACCACAAATAGCTTAGCTCTTCTTTACTTTCCCATCATCAACCTAAACATGGCCCTTCATCCGCAGTCAATGTTTTTACCTGCGGAAAGCAATTTAGAAAACAACTTACCTTAGAGCAAACCACAGCAGGGAAAGGTAGACAAGGATGGCCTTTCACAAGGGTAGAAAAAGTGATTCTTTATGATTATCAGCATGACAGCTTGGACTAGGAAATAAGTACAGGTGGTGGTGTTCGCTTGCCTTAGTAGGCAAAATGCTATATCCCCAGCCTAATAAGGATTTAATATTAGCTGAGAGACTGAAGGAGACAGAAAAGGAGGAAAGGTGAGAAGAAATATCTAGGTAAAAACTTACTGGGGGCAGTCATGCCTAGAGATGACTGGAGAATTGCAAGACTAGTTTAAATTGAAGGAGATGCGAGTTAGCCACCAGGAAAAAACTAAGTGAGGAGCACTTTGTGGTTCACATACTGGATGTCCTGCAAAAATGCAGAAAGAGTGAACAGAGTAACAGAGTTGTTTCAGACGAAAGATTAGAGAAGGCTTGCAAAAAGGTAGTGGCAGCTTGCTTCTTTAGCAAATACCTGCAAAATCATAAGTGGCGCATGGAAGGTGAATACAGAAAGAAAATTCAAAATTTCTTGTAACACAACTAGAGGCAATGTTTGAAATTATCAACTAAAAGGATTAAAAAACAGCAAAAGGGAGCAGTTTTCTGCACATTTAACTGCCAAACTCACTGCTATACACACTCCTTCATACCAAAAGCATAAATGGCTTAAAAAAAATTCAAAGAATTTGTGAAAGCAAAAGGTTGATCTGACTTTCTTTTAAAGAGGCCAAGGACTGCTTTCCACCCTGTAGTGCCAAACAACATGTGAAGATTACGCTATACTGTTTTTTTCCTGTGACCCAGTGATGGTATCCATGTGGACGGTGTCCACATCTAGCCAGGGACATGATTGCTTTGAGTCCTCCATAGTCACAAGTGAGACGAATTTGAGTGGGCTGAAATTTGCACTGTGTTCTTGGTCAGCTATGCTAAATGCAGTTTGTGCACTTTATTCCCTATCTTGTTCATAACCAGATTTTAAAACAACTCATCTGAATAATTTCATTGAGGAGTAGGTCACCTCATATTTACAAAAGACTCCCCCCACACATGCCAGCATAAAAATTTATACCCAAATCATTTTGGTCATTGCCACGGTACCAGTGCAGTCACTATTCACAACTATGCTCTAACTGCAGCAAGAGTAAAGTGAGGCTCCTTTGACCCCATTCATCTACAAAACTGGGCCATTTTTTATCATGTGATACAACCTTTCTTTCGGCCTCCCCTGTGCACATCCCACTTTCATTCAGGTTTAGCTGACCTGTTCCTTTCTCTTCTTCAAAAGCCCATGGAAAGGTTCACATTGGGGAAAGATAAGTGAGGGCTTCCAGGATGATTGGAAAAAAATAGATGTATATATTTGCATCATCCCCTCACGAGACATCGCTCCTAAGCTTTCTAGGGTGCGTTATGGGATGGCTGGGAGAAGAATCATGGGAATGTACCGGTTTGATCCTGGGTCTCCTCCAGTTGTCACTGGGCTTTCTGCAACACACTCTGGGGAGCCACGAGCAGAGGGACGGTCACTGCAGCTGGGGGTACCTCCCCAGGGCACTGCGTAGCACATGAGCACGACACTGCTTGCAAGCACACTGTTGGACAAAAAAAGCACCGTAGGAAAGCAGATCAAAGCAATGTGATTGCATTTCACGTTTGATACAGCTCATTCCTGAAGCCAGGGTGAATAGCCTAATCCAATGTATCATTCCTGTGCAGGCAGACCCTCGGGCTGGCATCATGTCCCGTGGATCACTGCTCCAGCGTGCAGCATCTGCCACCGTCTGCCCTAGGGCTTGGCTTCAGATTGCCCTCCTCCTTTCCACCTCCTTTTGGGAGATGCTTTGCACAAACTTTGAAGGCCAAAACTCAGGCTGTTTCAGGCCCTTCAGGGCACTTATTCCCCTGCCACTTCCTGCACTACTTGATCTTTGATCCACACTCCTGACCTTTAAAGATTCAGCAGGGCAGATTTCCAGTGATTTAGCTTCAATTTCACGTGCTCTTATTTTTGCAAATAAAAGTCTATCTGCTTATCCATTGTCTCCCCTGTTTAATCAATATGTCAGCTGTTGATCACAACCACTGCCAGACAGCTAGTAGATGGGACAATTATTCTCACAAGGACTTTTAAGTCCAGACTTTTAACCCACCGGGTCCAGCATGGAGCAGCTGCAAGAGCTCTGAGTAGCAGCTGCCCCTTTTCTACTGCAGCTGCTGAGCCGCTCTCCTGATGGTCTCTGGCTACTTTGCTAGGGCAAGAGGAGAAACTACTTTCTTTTCTAGACGTCATAATATAAAGGCTTAACTCACTGCTGCTGTAAGAAAGGAGGTGAAACGCCACAGCCAGCTCCCAGCCAGTGTGGTCATGATGTAGAGTAGCCTAGGGCAGCTCTACCTTGCACTCAGCCAGCAAATGAGTAAGAGGCACAAGACACGACAGGAAAGCTCTGCCTGCCTGTCGGTTTTCACACCTCAGCTTGTTCTTAAAGAGTTATTGGGGCAGATATTTGTACAACCTAAAGACACCTGGAGCAGTCTCAGACTGGGGATCCTACAGCACCTGGCTGCCAACTTGTCTGCTGAGCAAGGGTCTATGGCAGGCTCTTTCAAACCTGCCTCCTGAACTTCACTGGCTGCCTTGGGGCATGGCTTCACCAAACCCGTGGGAATAATCTCAAGAAGAAAAACAAAGGAGAAAACTTGCCACGTAACAAATAGTTATTCTACTGAGGAGGATCAAGCAATTTGATACTAACCTTCACCCTTTCCCAGACATACCTATGGCCGCTGGACTGTACCACTTCACCTCACTTCCCAAGGATAAGATTGTGTTTGGGCAAAAAAAGTGTGTGGCCAACACATTGGCTCAGCTCCCTGAGCCCTCAGTTCTGCTGTGGCCTCACAGAGGTCACAGGCCATTAAGCAAAACCTGAAACAGTCTTTGTGTTGCTCTGACTTAGGCAGGAGTTGGCCTTATATTCACCTGGCACTGAGACTAGGGCTAAAAATATTTTATTTAAGGCCATGCTACCCCCCACCTCTTTGGTTTTGCTGCAAGCATTGCTCATCAGTATCAAACCATCAGTACCGCCATAGTTTAGGGCTATGAAGTTATAGCTGCAAAGTGTTACTGCTGCTAGTAAGAAGTGGTATGCAACACACAAGATGAGCAGCTGTAACTGCAGTTTTCTGCCTGGCCATGTGGTCTTTTATCCACTTCTTCAGCGCTGGGTTCTGGCAGGTAGGCTGGAGGGCATTCCTGACATCAAGAAAATTCCCTCCTTCTGCTGATTTCTCCTTCCTGGGCTCTGCCAGAGCCCAACTCATGTGATCCATTAAGGGAAAGCAAGAGACAAAGTGAATTCATATCCACACCCTCAGTCCTTTCACAATACCCAAATGTGAGCTATAGGGCTGGCTATAGGGGCAGGAAATTGTTTCAGGCGATTTGTGATGACTTCTCTCAAATGTTCACATCCAGCTGTGTAACCTGCAATTATATCAAGGCACCTTGCTGCCCCATGGAAGGATCCCTTCCAGGAGGCAGATGAGAGAGTCCTGCAGCACAGCCTAATGATCCTACCCGCTGGGGCTGTGAAACAGCGTGTTGGTGGCCCACCAGTGAAGGTGCACTAGGAAAACAGCATCAGAGACAAGTGAGGAACAGCACAGGAGAGAAGACCTGTGAATGCAAAGGATTGTCTTGATACCGACAAAATGGAAGAAATAATAAAGAGAGGAGGGAAAAAAGGAAACAGAAGACAAATAGATGACTGAAATATACACTAATGGCAGTAAAATGTCCCACCTCTCATCTATACTAATTTTATTCCAGTATTTCCTCCCATGTCTCACAAAGATTTGCCAGTTTTTCACTCAGCTGGTAGAAACCAAATAGAAGCTATTTCCTCCCCAGTGAATAGAGTGTTTTAAACTTTGATGGACTTGGATTCTTCTAAGTTCTTTTTTATTATTATTCTTTCTTTTGGGCTCATAGGCATGATGTTTATCTCATCCACGCATGGGAAGAGGGGGAGGAATGGGTAGGCTTGACTTGTGCTAACTGTTGGCAACAGTTGTTTAATTTTTTGCAACATGCACCCAAGTATCATGAGACTGAGTAAAATATAAATAAATATGCTCTTTGGAAACCCCATACATCTTTATGGCCTACAATACCTTCAAATCATGGAAAAACACATGTTTGTTTGTTTGTTTTTTTAAAAAAGATTTTGGTGGCAATGCTACCTCCCATTGCTGTAAACAAGGTCAGGAGGCCAAAATTAGTCTGTCCTATTTTGCACAAAATAGTCAACAACTTAAGATGTTTTTGCAATAATCAGAAAATTATTGACCGGTGTCAACACCCCCTTTCTGATAAACTGTTGAAATGTTAATATTCTTGGCAAAATTGTTTTTGCTCTAATTACTGTATCCATCTGCTCTATAAGATTGATTATACTGTGAGAATGTTTGTTCTCTTGTCTCCTGCAATGATGGGCCTCTCCTTGGCGCAGAAATAGTCCTGCCTCATCTTTACATAGAGACGAATGTGCAACAGAAATCAAACCAACACTCAGCCCCAATGAAGCCGAATAAAAATTCCTTGAAGGATTTAATACAATAGATATTAACTGGCTCTTGAATGGACCATCACTTGGAAAACTATTGCCCTGGCCCAGAAGAAAATAGCTGGCCTTCGTCCAGCACAGGATATAAGTGACCAGGAAGGCCACCAAAAACCTGGAAGCCCGCAAATGCTGGCATATCAGCAGTGTTACTGATTCAGCTGAGGAGACGTTTGGCTAGTTGGCGATGCCAGGCCCCCTCTGCACCAGGTCCTTGGCAATGAGCAGCCAAGTTGTCCAAGGAGCAAAGCGTTTCCTCAGCACCTTCATCAGCTTCCATCAGCACCTGCAAAGGCTAATGTTACCTGGATTGGATTGGTTATTTTTGAAGCCAACATATAATATACATGCTATCTGTGGCATGTGCCAAAAAAGACTTAGTATAAAGTGATGTCTGGTATTAATCATTATTAAAGCTGATTAAAACAAAACAAAACACAACACAACAAAACCCCCATACATTTTCTTGTACAAAATAAAATAAGTAGAAAAATAATTGTTTTATTAGAAAAATATTGTGTTCCCATGGCAAGTCTGGAAGAAATTCAAGATTGTGTTTCATTTTTGAACTGGTATTTCAAAATACATGCACAAAAAAAGTCATGCAAACTAAAAAAAAAAAATCCTTTTCTTCAAGCATTCTTGCACAGCAGCTGAACTTTTTCGTTGGAAAAATGATGCTTCTTCTCACACACACAAAATCAAATTCAGCAAAAGCATTTATTTCAGAAATACAATTTCAGTAAAAAAAAAAAAGCAGCTATTCTTTTCCAGATACTGAACTGTGTGGTTGTGTCTAAAGCATTCAAAAGCCATTGAGACTCAGGCTGAGATTGCTTTCAGGTTTTTCATTTTAAAAAAGATTTAAGGTCTTTGTAAAAATCTTCCAAGTTCTTGACTCCATAGGGTGCGCTCAGTGCATATACTTATCCTTGCAGAAAGAAGCTTAAAGGCTAGAAACTTCCAAAAAGGAAGAAGGACTTTCTAGATGTTGAAGGGATGGCTTTTTCACAGTTTTAAATTTGTAACATATGCGTACATACAACTTTTTTTGAATTGTAATGCAGCCCAAAGAGCATCTGCTGGATATTCATTTGCACCTTTGTGTCAACCCTTTATTTGTGCCAGCAGAGTATTAAGATGTACTTAGCTAACACAGGCTGCTTCCAGTGCCTCAGCTAATGTATCATGCAGGAACACTTTCAGAAGAGTTTAAGAAAGAAGGGGGAGAAGACTAACAAAAATATTGTTACTAGATTTATTGGAGATAGCGTGGGAGAATGCAGTTTTTAAGAGAAATTCCTCCTCAGAAAAAGATTTTGTATGCCTGCTTGCTTAGTGTGCTATTACAGTGCTTAGCAATTTTTTTTTTTTAAACCGGAGAAAAGTTTCAGTGGGGAGAGGGTGACTGCAGTCCAGCCTTGGCATAACACCTCTCTCTTGTCTTCTTCTGGGCTTACCTTCTCCTCCCATTTCTCGCAGCAGTTCCCAACTTTAAGAAGACCCAGCACAATGCCATATTGCTGCTACCATTGCCCAGAGCAGGAGAAATGCAGGAGGGCTTTCTATAGAAGAAATGTAGTAGAAGTTTCTGCAGACTTCTTGCTTCAAATAGAGTTTCTCAGGCCTGGGCATCAAGCACCCAAGACATCCGTTCTGCCAGCATTCCCACAAGGCCTTTGTGTCCTTGTGTCTGGTGACCACCATTCGAAGGACTTTCCACCTGCAAAAGACAGGTTTTGGCTATTGCCAAAGCCAGGGAGTGACAAGATCCCTTTCAAAATGAGCAAAGTTATAGTTAGGTACCTGGGAGACTTAAGCCCGGGGTAACTTCTGCTGAAATCAGTAAGGAATGCCAATCAGATTTTGAGCTGACAACTGCTTTTAAATTATTTTTCAAAATATTTTTCAAGCTGTTTTTCATCATATATTTGTTTAGTCATACCAACCCTAAAAGGCCAGATAGGATTCCAGCAAACATCATGGGAAATCCATCACAGAAGGAAAGTGTCAGCATAAAGATATCTAAACCTCAGAAAGGAGAAGGATTGAAAGTTACAACCTAGGGCAAATACAAATCCCTCAGAAAAGGACACTGACAACAGTGAAGACCCCACGCTCCACAAAGAGCCACTGGGAAATCCAGAAATCCAAAGAGAAATCAGGGTTTCTCTAAACATTCAACTGCTACGGTTACTCTTAGTGCAGGGACCTGAGCACTTTCTCATTGTCCCCTGCACAAAATACATGGAGGATTGCAGCGACTGAATTAGGCTTGATAATTTCCTGTCTGCCTGCAGACTCAGACTGACATCCTGACGCTGCCCTACACTGGAGGACTATTTTAAAAGCTGCCTTTACAGGCACACTGGATGTAATGCAGTTTTTTTTCTAAATGAAATCTTTGATTATGGAGAACAATCCCATGGCTAGGGATGCATGCTACAGAACCACAGAGTCTGTGGGGGACCATGCTTATCGCAGCAAAATCGCCTTCTCAACTGTTCAGCATTGCTGCCGTGTCATGTTACTGTAATAACTGCAGATGAAGAGCTTTTAATTCATTGATAAAAGCAGAAGGCTGGAGTAGCTGGCTAGCTGTAATGAAGCTTATTATTCTGCAGCTAATTTGCCGATTATATTAGAGTTTTATTTCTGAGCACTTGTACCAGAAGACAGCATTATCAACACAACATCTAAACATAGAAGGTCCTGGAAAGAATGTTAATGAGCTATCACCTACCTCTGCAAAGGTCCCCATTATTAATCGTGAGTATCCTAAGTATAGATCAAAAACTCTCCCTGAAGAGTGTGCAACCTGTGTAAAATATGATTACTCATTTGGAACATAACCAGAAAGTAATGGTTAAGTCACGTCTCATTTAAAATATTGTGGTTTCTTTAATGATGGTAAGTGGACAAGGGCTTACATGAAGCACCCCGGTCCAGCAGCAGGATCCCCACACAACCCCAGCAGCCCCAGCCATGGGCTGGAGCCTTATCCTGGGAGAAAAGCTGCGCATTAAGGAGCACTCTGCTGATCCCTGTCCTCTGCCTTCTTTAACTCTCCTGCTTCCTTGTTTCACCGTCTGGAGGACAGGAGCCCCTGAAGACTACTGAAACATGGGATCTGCTCCTTCCTCCTGCCCCTACCACTGAGATCCCCCAAAAGCCTGAAAGGGGATACTGGCACATCTCTTTCTGTGCCAGGGAATAAAAGCAATGTCATGATAGATGCAGGGATAAAGAGGAATAGAGGGTATGACATCTGGGTACCCACGCATCACTAAGATCCAAGTGGACCTTCAGGCAGTCACATAACCTGGCATCTTCCTGGAAATATTGAGACAGTTTTTTGTTTTCCTAAAATTCCTTCAAAATTTCATATGGAAAAAGAATTCTTCATATCCTCTTGCTTTGCTCTCACTGGTCTTCCTCCATCCCCAGACACAGGTCCAGCTCCTTCTGGGTGCTCATGAGAACATAACATCATGCTAAAACAGTGTCTCCTTGGACCCTCCTGCAGGAAAAAACAGCACCACTGAGCTTCCCTGTGCCTTAAGAGTGAGGAAGAGCAAGCATTGCTTTAGTTGTTTGGAAATTTTGTAAATATGTCTACTTATTGCTAAGCTTATGAGAAAGTCATATATTGGGTTAGTCTTCAGCAGGTTCAAGCTAGACCAAAGCACAGCAGAGATTGCTGTAGGATATACTTTGGTTTTGTATGTAGCAACACCATAGTTCAGAGAGGTTATTTATCCTAATCCTCAGAAGCCCATAATTGCTTTGCAAGCTCACTGCCTGTTCAAGGGAATTACAAGCCTGAGAGTTTCTCTCCTGTGTTGTGTCCAGCCAGAAAAATTGATCTTCTACTACTAAGGAAAAAAAAAAGAAAGAGAGAAAATGCAGCAAAACTCTTGTTTTCTTTAAAACATGATACAAATTACTCAGCAGCAGGTACAGCAGGTACAGTCTGTTTCTCTTTCCTATTCATTAAAATATTGCTGTCAAAAACCTTGCTTTCATTTCCTAGTGGCAGTGTGCTCTGGTTGTTAAAATCAGTTTAAAAGTGTAGTTCATTACTGATTCGTAAAAGCACTAATTGCTGGAGACATTAATGTCAAACTGGTATAGCTGACATCAGAGAAACGTCCGCTGTCCCCAGAGACAAAGCTGTGGCAGGCCAAGGGGTGAGCGTGGTTATCCCATGGGCTTGCCAGCCCACTGGCTAGCCCAGAGGCGCTGTGGACAGGGGTGGCATGGCTATGGGGGCTGGCTGCCCAGGGGGGTCCAAAGCCGGTCTTGCCCTTCTCTTCGGGCAGTCTCCCAGCTGGCCTTTACCATGCTAGGGGCCACCTGGAGCCAGGAGCAAAACTAAAGAGAGCTTCCAGCCTAGCCACCTCAGTCGTGAGATTTACTTTAATCTGACCCTTGCTTTTTTCCAAAAAGGGACATTTGGGGGTCAGTTCCACTCTAAACTGTGCTGTCTGTGCTTCAGCACATGCTGATTAGCCATGAAACACCAGGCTGCCAAGCACAGCAGGCACACTGCATGCCAAGCAGTTTTCCAGGGCGATGCCTGAGCCGCATCAGCCCTGATCCCACATCGGGGTGCAGAGTTTCCACATCCCAGGACAGGACAGTGCCCATGCATCTGCAGTGGGGAGAGGCTTACCTCTGCGGGTGGTGGGGGGCTAACGTGCAGGATCCACAGCCTTTGCAGAAGGGACACAAATGGCCTGCAAAACAGCTGAGGAGGTGGATGGCGATGGCAAATTCCCCTCCCCGAGCAAATGTCAATGCACCAGCACAACCTCCTCTGCGTATAGGATGTTTTGTCTATTAGAGACCAATCCACGTAGCCACAGGCAATCTAGACTCCTTAGGGAAACAGAAGGTTGCCTACTTAGACTTATTAGGATGGTAAATGGCTGAGCAGCTGGATGAACAGGCAAAAATAAACTACCTGATATTCTTCCAAGTGCTATACAGAAACCATCCCCATTTCTCTTCAGTCCTCTTAGCTTTGCAAGGCCAAAGGGATTTAGATGCTTAACATTCAGGACTTGGAAATCCAAATCATCAAAATGTAAACAGGCAGCTTTGAAAATCTGTCTTATGAGTTGCAGTCCCAGTGACTTTCCATCAGGCTTTTAAAAACAGGGGTGCCAGGATCTGGCAAGGTTAAGTGGAATTACCAAGACATTTTGAAGAAGGTCACATTGACAATGACCTGGCATGTAAACAGCAATGGAGAATATAGGACTCACGCCCAAAACCTGGTAAGAGCCAGGCAGATCACAAAACACTTCCTAACAAGATCTATTTCAGTCAGGAGAAAAGCTCCACTGCTCAAATCACAGAAACCTGGACAGGACAAGACATGAGATAACAAACCACAGTTAATAGAAGAATCACCATTGTGTCATGTGCCATTCACCCAACTGTGACAAAATTTTAAGAAGGACTTATCCATATACAATAGGACCAGCTCACATTATGGTATAGTTCATTTTTCTGTGGTTTTTTTCATCAAAACAATGTGTCAACAAACCACTTTTTCTGGTATTGATAGCTTTGCGTAGAGATTTTCTCCAGAGGAGGAACAAATGTTTTGGAACGGAGCATTATGTATGAGTAGTTGAAATAGTTTGTTCTTGTAGTTGTGCATTACCTTCAACTCATGTCCCACAAATTCCTTCTATACTGTGGAATCAGTCACTACTGGATTCCTTTTCTATCATTTCAATACTTCTTTTTTTTTTCCTTGAAAGAAAGAAATTCTACCCAGCAATATCCACTGTAGTTTACTGTGCATCTTTATACTGGTAGGAGGTTGAGGAAGACCCTATTTGATTGTCAGTCCAGCTCTGAAGTCTCTTATTCTGTGGTGCTTGAGCATGGAGGCCAACATTTTCCAACAGACTCTGTAACGCTAGGCATTTGAATCCATATCTATACACGTAAATAAAGTTAGCCCTGCTTTTCAGAGGACTCTCAGATCCCATCAGTGGGAGTTTTTATGGACAGAAGACTGAATAAGCATTGCAGGATTTAATTAGTACTATTACCCAAAGGAGTGCTTTAAAGATGGCTATATCAGAGGACGCTGATACAGTTCAGCAGATAACTGTTCTTTTTTCTGTGTATAAGCTTTCAGTGATGCTTAAGAGAGGAGAATATTCTTCCTTAAAAATCAAGTTCAGCTATGCACTGCTTGAAGTAGTATTTATTCGATTAACATCTCATGCAGTAAGGATGTCAATATTCAAAACAGAAAAGCATGGAAAAGTATAGTCAGAGAGTCAGAGTAGGAAAACTGTGTCTCTTCAGAGCTATGCTTAACTGCCGACTTAGTAGAAGAACAATCAAGGACAGTTAAAAACACCTTTAGGAGTTACATGTAGCACAAACCCACGCAGCTTCTCAAAAGGAAAGGCATAGTGCACTTGTCCATGGTCTACATGAGAGATCTCATCACACATATCCTTGAAAAAGGAGGAAGTCTGAAGTCAAAAACCACCACAAAATTTACAACCATCTTCAGCTGATGCCTCAGCTGGTGTAAATCAGTATAGCTCTGCTTATTTGGATGGAGTGACACTGAGTTACACAGGCTGTATTGGACTCTGTGCAAATGTGCTTCTTACATACCTCAAGAAAAAAAAAAGTGAATAAATAAGGACGGGGGAAGGTTTCTAGGTATATAGCAGAAAATGAGCCAGGAAATCTGTACCTATGTTTCCTATAGCAACACATAGGTATTTTACTGCTTAACAGCCCCAAAATAAAAGACTGAAATTTCAATTTAGAAAGTGCCACAACCACATTTTAAAATATTTGTGTAACAATTAAATTACATGCATATATATTCCTGTGATGGTTTGGGGTATCTGTCTTCATACAACTAATGAGTTCAGTTGGACATTATGAACTCTGCTTACACTCTTGATCTTGCTACTTTCTTAGTTTTAACTGTATTATATATTTACTTGTAGTGAGGCTATGAAGCCTGATGCCTGGATGTCTGTCTGTGAATGGGTCAGGTATTACATTGCTCATAAACTGAATAAAATAAATAATCTGCACAGATCAGCCCTAACAAATAGTAGGATGGCTCCAGCCCAGCTTCATGTAGAATAAGGTTTGGTGCAGTGGGTTTTCTTCTCTCAGAAAAAAAGGCAAAGACAAGAGATGTAGAACAGGCATTTAAAAAGAATTAATGTAAGGATAAAGAACAAAAAATGAACAGAATATTTGTCATTTCACGTTCAAGAAAATAAATTTGAGCTTATAAAGGTTAAGAAGAAGTTACAAAAAGGAATCTTTTAGGGTCCCAAAAGGACATCACTCAAAGTCTAAAGACCTGTCAGGAGAAATGCAAGAAACACTGAAAAACAGCTGAATTAATTTTGCATTGAATTCAGTATTTCTTGTCCTGACCATAGTAAAGAGAGCTGTGCTTGGGAAACATTCTGCGAAGTGTACAGCTTCTTTATTTAGGCGAGTATTTCTTCATGAAAGGTTACACCAGAAAAAACAGCACAGCAGAAGTCTTTGGGGGAGGCACTTGGTCTTTGTGGTGAGCCCATCGGAGGATGGGCTCTTGCAGGGGGCAGTGGCAGAGCAGGGCAGTGAGCATCCCTGCCGGGATGAGGCAGGGATAGAGGATGAGGAAGGTGGGGGACCGCTCACCACAGGAGCTGCTTGCCCTGTGGTGTGGAGCACATGTCCAGGACCAAAACCTGTGCAGTGACCTGCAAAGACCAGGTACGGTCTGAGGACCCCCAGAGCTGCTTCTCTATGAGACCTCCAGCCACATTCAGAGAGGTCTTTAGCTGGTTTAAAGGCAGTCATTCTCTAATTATGCTAAATCGCACACCTTGCCAATAGCTCAGCCAGTGGGATCATTTCTCAGTTCCTACAGATTTAGTCATATACTCATACTCACTTCACTCGCCTCACACATTACAGCCCTGCTTGTTCATCAAGTCTGGATTTGTCTGAATGTACAGGGCCGTCTCCATGCACTGAGTTCATAATAGAAAAATACAGCAAGAAAAACAGCCAACAGAAGAATACACAGAGGTTTACACCAAAAAATTTTATCAATCCTGCTTACATTTTCAACTTTTTCTAAGTTTTTGAGAGTTGGACTAGACTGAAGTGCCTACCACATGATGAAGTGTGGATGGCAATGAGAGGTTAAGAATGACAAAATCAATTTGAGTAGAAGGCGATTGAATGGGGAATCACTTGAAAAAGATCTTCTTGACTCACGCATAAACACAGTGGTGGGGAAAAGTCCTGTAAAAATTAAGCTAGTGAGTACTGCAGCCATAACTAGTGACTGCAGCATGTGTGCCTGTGTGTAAGAGACAGATGAAAGATTTAGTAGATAGATGGCAAAACAGGTGACACGACTTCTGATTCTGACTTATGGAAATTGATACCTCAGCTGAAGTACAACCTGTTCTCCAAATCCTGACATTAAGACGAATAGCGGCCAAACAGCAACCTCTAGCATTTGATATTTGCAAGAGCTCAAATATTGATTGCACTACTTATTAATGAGTTTCATTCATAATAAATACATGGTATGTTTGCACAGAGGAGGTGTTTTCTAGGGGAGGCATTACATGCTGTATTAAACAATGAATAATTTCTTAATCTTAAATGTGAGTAAACAGCAGGATAGTAAGTGTCATGGTTATAGGCAATTTCAGGAAGGTGCAAGTGTAGCAAGTGCTCCAGCACACCTGATGAGGTATCTCTTACTCCAAATGAAGATTTTCTTGATAGGAATTGCTATGTGAGGTGTTATGAGCTAGAAATTACTGTCATAATTTATAACATGCAAAGGATTTGCCTTTTTAAGTACTAAATTCCATGTTGTTTCATTGAAACTTCGTCACTGTATTTGTTATGGTAACTTTCTGTGTTACCCTTTTAGAGCTCCTCCTACTTGTAGTATAGTTACTTCTACAATGTCTGGTCTTAGCTAAAACCCCACTTTTTTATTCTCCATTTAGATCTATTTCAAAGAAAGTGTTTCCTTCATAAGACAGCTGACACATGAAATTCAGAGAAAATAATGTATCATAAAAACTGCACAGAATGGACTTTTAAAAAATGGATGTTTAACATTGCATTTCATAAGGACTGTATTCCCCAAATTGCTGGTCAAGTTGCCATTTACTGTAATGAAACAGAAGATGAGGTCTTGTGTTTAGGAACTGAAACTTCGGAGCCCTCAGCACTCACTCTTTTTTTCCCCTATGTTTTTTTCACTGCAGTTGCCAGGTGTTTAATTTCTATGATCAGCTTTTGATATAAGAGGCAAAAAGGTGAGTATGGATAAGCAGAACATCCAACCAACAATATTAATGGTCACTGTTTTAAATCAAATATGCAATTTTTCTTCCACAAATATTCTCTCAGAATACAGATCGTTGCGACTGAGCTACTTGCAAAAAGTAGTGTAAAACTACTGCAGAATATTTTCTTTCCTTCACAGCTAATACCCTCAGGCCTCTATTTGCTTAGGTCGCCAGGGGTCCATTCCAAGACTCACTGAAAGAAAAGGGAATTCAGCCAACATGGACATATCTACCCTGGCCTGCCAGCTCCGTGCTCCAGCTCAGACTCTCCACCTGCCCAGCCTGCCTAACTCCCTGGTTGAGACAAGCCACCCTTGTGCCTGGGGCAACCTCACCCCTGGAGAGAGCAGAACATTGGACTGAGCTGAAACATCAGCCGTGACCGTGCAGCGGGGCAGGTACAACTCTTTCAAACTACATGGAGGAGCAACTCCTGCCTGCAGACAGGCACAGCTAAGAGTACAGAGCTCAATAGAGTCAATTCACTCCCTGCTGCTGCGGGAGGAAGACTTATATCCCAAATATTCGTGCATAATGGAATAAAAAGATAAAACTCTTCCAAGGTTTGATTGGTGATATGATTCACAGAACAAATGGTGGACTGTTAAAGTGTTTGCATAATACCTGTAATAACATTATAAAATTTTACCATTACTGTAGGCATACCGTACGTATTTCCCTACCAAATTTCCCATCAAATACTAGCAAGCAAGATTGTTCTCAAGAAGAACAGACAGCAACTCTCACACTTGTAACTGGAGCACTACTGTCTAGGTCTCGGGCACACAAACATTAGGCTGTATCCGTAAAGGGGCAGCTTCAAAGTTACATCATTGGCTCCAGTGCAGATCCACTGAGACCCTAAACTCTTTTATTAGCTTCTTGACAGTGGTGGCAGCCTCTTGGATGGGAGCAGCATCACTTATTTTTGAGAAACAACATATGGTACTTAGAATCCAGTGGTTGCCAGCTTTTGATGTAATTAGCCATGATCCCTGAACATCTGCACTCATCAGTTAGCCTTTAAGTTGGTGATCTATTGTTCTACATCAGAATTGAGATAACTCTTTCTTTGGGCATGCTTCCTTCAAGAACGCTTAATATCTTTAGTTAAAGTTATTAGCTTCAAAACCCTGTGAGTACTTTGTAGGCAGAAATCCTATTATAGATTATCACCTCGTCACACTTGAAAAGTTCTCCTGAGACTGGAAAAAGGCAACTGCTTAAAAGGCACTGTAGGACAGTGAAGGACCACAATATATGATGGTACTGTCAAGTCAGAAATACCCTCCTCAGAATAACCATGTTTACTAAATCATATTTGCAGCCTGGTATTGTCAGACTTACGGTCATGCATACACATTAGGTAAGTCCAGTAGATTTATAATAGGGAAAATGGAGTTTAAAAATACTAGTCAGAAGAGCTGAGAAGATGAAAATATTTCAAAATTTTGCTAGAGCTTTTGATTAGAATTTTGAATTGTCAAAGAGTGATAGCCTTACAAGGTGAGCAAAGAGGAGCCATTTATTCAGTGATTTTTTTTTTCTTTTTGAATTGCAAAAACAAATTAACAAAGTATTTGTGACCAGTTATAACCTTGGATTACCAGATGGATTGAAAGAGACAGTAAAGCAAGAGAGAGAAACCATTAGTTAAACAAGTAATCTCATGGAAGCCATATGGGCTGTTTAGGCAATTAGGATTATTCATAGAAGAAGGGACTTAAAGAGTCTTTCAGAAAGTCCATTATCTTTGATAGCAAGGTTACACTGAGCAATGTGAACTATCTGGAAGAGAAATGATGCTGGAAGAAAAATTGAAAAGAAATAAAAAATCCCAGGAATAACAATTACATCTAGAATAGCAAAATCAAACAATAAATGAACTGATAAATAGTTTCCCTGGCCATAGAGGTTTAGAAAATAGTATTAATTAATCCTGGGGCAGCAGAAAGAGAAAGGAAAAAGTTAGTGTCATGAATACTGGCATTCAGCAAGAAATCACTCATTTTTGCTAGCTCTGTATTTCTAGTACTCATGCACATAACTATAGGACATCTAACACAGGTCAAGGAGACTGTTAATACTTGAGATTGTCAAGCTCTAGCTCCTCACTAAATAAAAGAAGGCTACCATGTAGTCTATATCATATTTTCTTAATGCAAGTTGAAGATTTCCTGTCGCACTACACTCCCTGGCAGAGTTTCTCTGCAGCTCCTGCAAGGTAACAATATACATTGAATTTTGCAATGAAGCTTTATTCCCAGGCTAAACATACCACTTAAGTGTCACCTGGAAGTTACACACTGGATAATGTACCTGGGAGATAAAAAGACACACTCAGAACAGCCCAAAGACTCGTACAGACTGAGCTTGCTGAACTACCAGTACAGTCAGTCCTACTGGTTTGCCCAACAGTTGTTAGGTCTTTTTAGGGAACTCCAAGCAGGATTATCTTTCATCGACACATTACACCACCCCTAACAGCTTTAAAGTCCCATCCTGATTCATGGTGGAAGCTCATTATGAAGCATGAATCCTGCACACTGTCTAGTACCAAGATTAAAATCCTTCCGTATGTGAGGGGTGAAAACTTCTTCCTCTCTGAGAAGTTTTTCAGGAGGAGGCAAGTTCCTTCAGGTGAAGAAATAGTTGGGCTGTGTAATGAGGCCCTGCAAAGTGGCATTCAGCTAGAATCAGGTTAAGATAACCTCAAATGACAAGCAAGAAGAGAATGTTTATTTTCCCTAATTTGCAGTGGCTTTGCTATACTTGGCTGCGACACAAAGAATTGAGCTCTGATGAGCATTGCAAGAAGAGAAGATGATTGTTTTACCAGCTTGAAAGAGAGGGGAACCTGGGGAATTCATTCTTATTTATATTATTATGAAGATCTTTTGTTTTTTGGCCTGAGAGTAAAAAGACCAAAGGACATTTAAAGCCTGCACTTTTTCCTGCAGCATTTTCATCAGCTGACACAAAGCTGGCCAATTTATTGCTCTGACTGACAGCAGCTGATCAAGTGTTCCCACAGCCACTATCACAGTGTGAAACATTGGGTTCAAAATGGTGATGGGTTCATTTGCTGTAATTCTAAATGGGACAGAGCCCAAAACCAGGATCCCAGCTCCCTTGAACTCGAGCTGTTCAAAATTCAGATCCATATCAAAATCTTACTGCTCAGGCCCATCACTACTTAATTTACCAAGGCTGTTACTGGCACAGCACTTCATTCTGGCTGTCTTCACTAGCCCTCACGTGGCAGCCGCAATAAATTATGCAGCTGGGAATGCAATAGCATCTGAAGTGATTGACCCGTGCAAGGATAGTGATACTGCTCACATAGCTGTGATGCAGCCCCGTGCCAGGCAGAGCAGTGCTGCCCTCCGCCAAGGGGACCAGAGGTTGGTCCCCTACTCTCCCGCATGCAAGTAAATCTGGCCTATTTGGCGAATGCTTCCTCCTCCTGTTATGTAGCAATAGCACTGGATACCATTGACTATGTCCCGATAAGATTTCCCTTAAGCAGGTCTGCTTCCACCTTTCTTAAGAAACCCTGTTAGTGAGCAGTGCTACAGCCCATAGGAGGACTTCTCATGTAGAGGCTTAAGTTCTTTTAGTGAAGCTTGTGTACTTGCTGGAGAACTGGATGCAGATTCAATAGCTCATGTCATCAGTATTGCTATCTCTAAAGCAGGCAATGTAGTGAAATGTGACTGTGACTACCTGAACATAAAGCCCAGAGGATGGCTGATTTGGCTGAGACACAGGAGATCCATGACAAATATGGCAAAAGTGGGTTAGAAAAGGGAGCCAAAGGAGTCAGCAAAGCATGCATCATGGCTGTTAGACATATAGCAGTAAAGGCATGTCCCTAAGCACTGAGCAGGCCTGAACTGTTTCTTTATCCAGGTTTTATCAGAGTGGACCCCACTGCAATGATCCAGATGTCATGCTGTGCTGCTTGCTCTGCAGCCCAAGCTCCTCAGGAGCTGAAGCCAGTGTGGGATCTCCCTGCCCTGGGACTAACCTGAGCTTTCTTCCGTGGGGGCACTGCACAGCTTCAGCAACTGCAATCACACAGTTACCCGTGGTGTTTCCAGCTGACAAAGCCCTCCACAGCTAGGGACTCCTCTGCCCTCCTCACCATGGCCCTGCAATTAAATGCTCTCAAGCCACCGTTCCTACTTCCTCGAGCATAAAAACATTCCAAAGGAGCAGAGAGGAACAAACTACGAGTTCCTGGCTTACCTCCAGAGCCTACACAGAGCTGCTGGCTTACAGATAAGAAAATGACCTTCTCCCTGCAACGGGAGCATGGGAGCAGCTGAGTTACCTATGAGATTGGGAGCTTTCCCTCCTTCAGACAAAAGTGCTTCACACCCTGCCCCCAGAGCAGGTTACCTCCGTGCAGAGTTTCCCAAGGGACTGACACTGAACAGTGTGGCCTATGCTAATGCTCATAACTAGTTTGCACCTCGCTTTCTGTCTGAAGCATCAAGTATTCACCATGAGTGCTGAGCTACATATGGTGCAAGGTATACATTATTCCACTGGCAGCCGTTATATGACACTGTAAGTAAAATAAAGTAACAGGTAGATATATTTTTCTTGTTAATCACAAACCTAATTTTCTATTAAAATGTATGAGATGACAAAATCTCAACAAACTCTTTAAAAGCTATTACTAGAGGATAAAGTATTCCACCAAAGTATTAATATTAACATCATTAAAAGAGTTTTATCAAGTGTACCTTTATCTCCAGATTGCAAACAATAGCAGCCTGAAGGAGAGATATGCCCTTGAGTATTGTGGTATGAAAACCAACAGCAGTTTTAGAGCCACATAAAGTCTTCTTGTGGCTTCAAAATTAGGGAAAAAAATTCTTGGAGCCACAATTATAAGAAGTAATAGAGTAAATGAATCTATTTTTCATCACCTTGGGCTCTGAAAAGAAAACATTTGAGAATTATATTGATAAGAGAAAGAGCTGAGATATTCAAATGCATTTAATGTTGTTTTAATTGATTAAACTAGATCAGGAACATTTGAAAATGCATAAAGGAGCTGTTTCTGCATAAATATTCAAAATATATCTGGTTCAGAAGATAGGTGCTGCTTTGTACATGTAAGTGATACAAGATACCTTATCTTCCATAAATCCAATAAAGTCTTAGAGTCCAGAAGATTAAGAGTCTTAAGTTTTTAGGGTGCATTTTTCAACCAGTCATTTGCAGAACTGTCTCTCCCTCCATTGGAGAGGTAGTGCTTCTGGCAGTCCAGCGCTTTAGAAAAGGGATCTGAGAGAAGGGAAGATGAGGAAAGGTTTTGGTTCAACTATGACAACCCATGGCAGGTTTGTCCAAAAGTCTGGTGGTGTCAGTGAGTTACAGATCAAAACATGTGGAAGCCTGGACAAATCCCTCAGCCTCTATTTGGGAAAAATATATCTTCTTCCTAGCATCTGATTTTCAAGAGAGATCAACACCATTTCACCTCTGAGGATAAGGGCTCAGTTTTCAAAAACACTAAGCCATTGACCAAGTGATGTTGAGAGCACACCAGTTGGTATCCCTAGCCCTCAGATCCCACGACACATGTGTAGCCCACGACGCCTGCTGCTCCTTCCCAGGCCCTGGCAGTCCTGTGCTAACTGCCCAGAAGCAATTCTTCTCCCTTTTGCAGCAATCAGTTTTTTTATAAATCCCAACAGTGAGTTATTTCAAGAGATTTACAGAAGGGGTCTTGTGGGGAGGAGAGGATGGTCTGAGGAGAGGACAGAGGTAACCAAAAGCTAGTCCATTGGAGGGCCTGTACCAATACCAGAATTCCCAATCTTGACAAGGTCCCTTTAAAATGTTTCTTTGTTTCATGATCATAAACTCAAAATAGTCCCCTTTGCCACATCACTGTAACACTGCTCTGAGATGAGGAAAATACAAGAATATTGTACTGTAGATGTCTGTCTCCCAGCTGCATTGAGTGATGAGGCTCTCTCTTCCCTGTATGTTCATAAGAGGTAATTTCTTCTAGAGTCTCTCCATAAAAAACTCCTTACAGGGAGCCCACCATTAATCTTGAGCACAGTAAGTATTAGCCAACATGGTAAAAAGAACATTAAAAAAAATCTTGTCCCTAAGCTGCAGAAGCCTAAATAATGACAGTAATAGCATAATCTCACTCTCACACACAAAGTTGTTAACTGACAAAAATAGAGTTCATGCAAAGCAGGGTACACAATCAGAGCAGAAAAGCACAACTTTCTTCACTAATTCCCAAATAAATAACACCGAATATATTGCTTTTAAGTGCTTCATTTATTTTAAAGAAATACTTCTAAAAGAAGTGTTCCAATGACAGACCATGAAGAGCACTTTATAAAAGAAGATTAATTATATCCTGAAAGTTACAAGTGTCATTGAGTAAGACGACTGCTGTATAAAATACCAATATACCATCGTACTCAGCCACCCATTCGGGCTAGGCCTGATCCTGAATTTTCAGCTGAGAACTGGAATTATTTAGCAATTATTTAGCTGAGCATAAATATTTAGGGACAGTTTCTGCTAACAAATCTTGCCTCTAGGAGCCAGGCCCATAACAATATTCTTGGCACTAGTTTTTCACATATAAATCAACCCCCTAACTTCACACCTTCCTTATTTCATTTTTACAATTTTGTAGAATACCGAGTCTGGTTTATTTATGTGGTGCTGCATCTAGGATTCTCTATATGATGGCTGTTATTAGATCTAATTCTGGCTACATTGCCACCATTAAAAGCAGCCCTACAGTATTAAAACAAGAGACAGGGGAAATAGGATTCTTAGTAGCAGTGGTAAAAAAAAAAAATGTTTTTCTAGCTGAGGAAAGTACCAGACAAGCAAAATATCCTCCTTCCCCCTGAGTTCTGCCACAAATCTCTGCATCGCTTCCCTCTATCCTATATATAGCTAGAAAACAGTCAGTCAACTGATTCCCCTTGGGGGACTGGCAAAATGTAGGGGGAACTAAATCTGGTAGTTTAGGTGCTTATCAAGCATGTGGACAGGGAAGGCCTGACTCCGGCTGGAGACAGCAGAAAGCAGCTGGGGCCCGGTGGCTACCCCTGCCCTCTGAGATTTGCCTTTTCAAAAAGAAAGCCCAGTGAAAACAGCTCAACATTTGCAGCTCCAGATGAATTATGTTGTAAGGAAACTAGTAACGAAGTCTCTTAGGCCAGGACAAAGATTTCCTGCCTGAAGTGGCTCAGGGGGATCTTCTGGATGTAAGGGTAGAGGCTCATCATAGTCTGCAACGAACCCACAACCAGCCTGCCTGCCTACCTCCCTCCCTCCCTCCCTCCACCGCTGAGATGGGTTTACTGGAGCAAAATTACATCAGTTCAGCTAAGATGGGACATGAAAATATTCCCCACTACTTAAGCTCACTTTAAATGCATCATTGATGGCACAAGTCTTTTTCTATTAAGCTGTACAGAACAAAAATTCAGGGCATTCTGCAAGTTATCCCTTGCATCTACTGCAACCTGGACATTTTCTTCCTCTGTGGAAAAGCACCTTTTTTGACAGCAAGCCCACAGTGCTCCAAGGAAAACTGGGTATTTGCCTTGCTTTATCTGTTTTGCACTTTTTAGACATAAACGGAGCATGTCACAAGTTCACGACTGCAGTTTTCTAGAGAGGGGGTGTGAAGCCTACAAGAGGAAATCACCTTTGAGGAGGAGTTGTTTAACTGCAAGGCGTGAGCATTGAACAGGCAGGGAGAACAGTGTCCCCGAGCAACAGCCCTTGGATACAGGTGATCTGCCTGTTCCTCATGTGGGAACAGCACTACCTTCCTTACCAAAAAAGCAAGTCATGTTTAAAAACATGACTCTTCAGGCCTTCCCAAGGTTGCACAGTGTATCAGAGAGAGGAAGAAGCAAAAAAGATCCCAAGCCAGCCTCTTCTGCATGTGCTTTGTTGAAATGACTGTTTCACACTGCTATAGCTTGAACCTTGCAGTTCCAGCACACTTTAATTCAATGGAAACGTGCCCCAACAAAGAGCTTACCAGTTTTCAACTCTAAATGCGGAAGGAAAAGTAGCAATAGCAGCAGCACCACAGCTGAGTTCTCTATAGATGGTAAATAAATCATGGGAACAACAATCCCCAATTTCACATTAATTGTTTGGAAATCTCTACAACATCAAACATTTTGTTAAAAATCTAGAAAAAAAACAGCATGGCTCTTTTGTTGTTTTTGTTGTTGTTTTGCTTTAAAATGATTTGTTCTAAATACAGCTTAACATGCAGATGACTGGTTTGAGACTAGTGTATTTCTTCAAGACAGAAAAAAACCCACGGTAATGGTTTGTATGGGGATGTCAGTAGAGAGGCTATTTAATAACAGAGGTACCTGGAAGAACACTCGGTGCTTGCACTTGGATGGGGAGAGTCAGGCCTTGCGGTAGTCCAACAAATTTGCCTCTATTGGACTCAATTTGGGCAAGAGCATTTTTCAAATCAGAGTGGAATAGTCACACACTGATTGTAAGGCATTGGAGGATAAAAGACAAAACAAATCTGAAATTCCCTCACAAAAGACTCAGAGAAGTTACTGATTTGCTAGGATTTTTTTTTTTACTTTGCTAGTGTGACATTCAGAAAGGAAGAGTCAACCCAAACACAGTTTCTTAAGAACCACTGTCTCTGCTCATGTTGCACTTTGACATATACAGCCTGATATTGCACTTGTCCTCCTTTTTTTTTTTTTTTTTGTTTGGCTGATTTATTTGCAATTCAAACCCATATCTAATTACTGCCCAGTAACAACATTTCCTTTTTTACAGAGCAATTGCTTTCCATATTTTTGCTTTCCATTGAATTTCAATGTTCTGGATCACTTGCCTCTATTGTTCTATCTGAGCTACTGTTTTTCCCCACACTGAATCCCTTTATGCTGTTTTTGCCAATGCTTCTAGCCTCTCTATAGCCTATTGTAATTTTTCTATCTTCACTCAGATTTGCAACTTCTTTTGACTTTGTATCATCTGACCATGAATTACATTAGCATACTATTTCTTTCCTCCTCCAAATTTGATGCCTAACACCAGCTCCTTTGTGTTGAAAACAAAGAAGTAGTTAAAATATAACTCTTCAACACTTTGATAAAAGCTATCACAGGATTTCCCTAATTTATTCCTAGCAACTACCTGGCCCATATTAATAGGCTCACCTAAAAGGTAGGCTTTTATCGTCCAATCTTTCCCCAATGCTTTGCAAAAGAAAAACCCCAGCAAAATACGTAAACAAAAAAATCATTCCTTTTCTTTACAGTTCTGACTTTTGCCCTGACTCTTGCCATGTCCCTCATTTTAACCTTTCTGGCTAAATTCTCAGTGGTGAAGTGGAAATAAAAAGAAAGCAAATTGCACTATCGTCTGTAATGCTGAGTCACGGCTCTCCTCCCACTCCTTTCAGCTGCGCCTGTTCCAGATAGATGGCTTCAAAATCAGCCTCTGGGGGTTGGTAAGTATGGGAAATGTGGCAATGGGACTTGGGGACAGGAGTGGTAGTAAAGGCTTTTTTTGGGGGTGGGGGAGGTTTTCTGTAGTTATTAAGGGTTCTAAAATAAACTGAATATTCCTTTCAAGTGAAGAATTCTGGCCAAATTTTCTTCCAATATGTAGCATTTTAGGTATCTAGTAAGATGAGAAGGGATTGCGGGTTACTTAAATCCCAGAATAAAAATGCTGAGAACAAAGTTACTACATCTGGGAAATACTTTTTCAGAGAAATTGAGCATAAAACAAATGATTTACTAGTGATCCTTAGCTTAAGTTGCTTTTAGTGTAAGCAGCCATATTGTATTAAGGGAGCTTTTGGTATGACTGTAAGATGTGAGTTTATAACTGTGCTGAAATTGAACTGCATTTTAAATCTTTATGAGATAGTATTAAAGATTCACTGATATCAGAATATCTACCATCTGGGCTATTCTCTAGTAGTTGGGAAATGGCTATTTCTTGGAGCCTCCAGGTCTATTTTAACCTGCCATCGGCTGTAACACCTGTTCCCCAGACCATTTTGTGGGCACTAATGTCCTTTCCTACTCTCATGGTGTCGCACAGGCAGAAATGAATGAAATTCAGACATCATGTTCTCCTGGAGGTTTAACATGCTCCTCAAAGCTTCTTGCTCCTACTCTAGCAGCAAATCCTGAAGTTAATGCAGCCAAATCTGCAATACCAACACTCGCTTCAGAACATATCCCGTAAGTAACAAAGGTGTTTAGAAAAACACCTCTGATTAATAAAAATTTTTCCTTCACTACCAGTCTGCCTGCAAACCAGTTGGTGACATGAGCCAACTGTGTCTTGGCTGCCCGTTGCATCCAATAATGTATGGCCCCAGTGTGGGTAGGGGACTGTAATTCACTTGCAGGACTCTGCCGATGTCAGACAGCGCCTGAGCGGTTTATGAACAGCAGCAGAGCCTTGAGAGTGAATTACGGCCCTGCATTCACTCCTAGGACATCTGTTGTTGTTCAATATAGAGTATACTTTCTGTAAATTAAAAAAAACCCAAACAAACAACTGCACTACTTCTTCACCCAGTCTTCGGTTTCCAAAAAATCTTTTTCTTTTTTTTTGCCCTTTATTTGAAACCAAGCTGATCCACAAGAAACCTGAGGTCTGCCATGCTATTTTCTTGCCAAAGTTGGCATTACCATTTTAATCTTCTTATTCAGGGCCATCTTTTCAAGATTATGGTAGCCTTGTAACACAGGTGAAAGGATGGTTTCTCTTTCATGCTTATGTATGCATAACCATTGACTCTACAAAGCCAAATTCTAACTAAATCAGTTTGAAGCCATTGTTGTTTGAGAATTATCACTTCCAATCAATTTTCTTGTATTTTGCCTAATCGGAACGTAAAAGCCCCTTGTGATGTCACTTTAATTCTATTTCCGTAATAGGTACAGTTGTACTGGGGCAAATCTGAAGTAATCTGGTGCATTTCGTTTCCTTGCCAATACAAGTGACTCAAACCCTTGGAGTTATTCCAGTTTTTCAGAATTTGGCCCAGAGAAGCTAGTTACAGCATGTGACATCAAAGAGGCGTTTGTGAAAAACTTTGTTAAATGTTCTATTTACGAACATTTCTGGCCATGTGTCATGTTTTCTGTAGGTTTCCCCCCTCCTCCTATTTTATTACTAGGGACATTTGCCTGAAAACAGACTATTTGTTACTTAGCAAGTTCATTTGCTCCTGCTGCTTATTCCTCACTTGAAGTCACTCCTGTGATTGTGGCATCATAATTAGTTGCTCTGGAGATGATTATGATGTCACAGAGGACTGTGTGTTATATGGCTGCAAGTGATGAATAAGCAGCAGGAGCAGATGATCTCTCAAGCAATAAAGACCACGTCTTTATGAAAATATCCCTGGAAACAGAAAGGCTGAAATTCTATATTAAAGCAATGGAGTAGTTCCTAGTATGTCAACACTTTCCACAAAATAGCAGTGGTTCTTTTGGGGGGGGGAGTTTGGAGGGGAGGGGTTACACCGTTTTTATCAGCTACGTGCATCAGTTTAAAACTACTTTTGAAATCTTTGGCCTTCACTTCTCCTTAGTGAATTGCGGAGAGAGTGAGTTTTATCTATCAATAAAGGGATGATGTATCATACATAAAATAGCACATTCACTTCTGATGGTCAGTGACCGCCTTTCCCACCGCTCAGTCGTCACAGGAAATAGTAAATTAAGTGGGCACTGACACACAACCTAAATCCCACTGCTGCCCTGCTCCAGCAAGGAGGGTCTTTGCCAAAGGGATGTCCTGCAGGCCAGGGAAAGCAGGATCCCCACACACATTGCTCCGTGCCTACAGCAGAAGCTCCCCACTTCCTCACAAAGAAAACTGTCTCCCTACCCCTACCAGGCACTTCTTGGCATGTCAATCCTCTCCTGAAATCTCCCTGCTGGCACAGTGCCCTCACCTTCAGAGCTCTTCTTGGGTCTGCTCTGGGTGGAGGAAATAGTTCATCTCTCTCCTTTCCCTTTTTAACCTGTTCTATTCTCACCTCTACCTTCTTCCCAGCTGCCTACAATGGACAGGAGGCAAAACCAAGGAAGACGGAGTGCAGGTCACTTACATAACGAGAGCTTACATAAGGCCTAAAAAAGAGACATTTCTAAGAGGCATAGTTGAAGGTAGCATGCCACCTTGCTTTCTTTCTATTCACTTGGTTTTTGACCCACCTGCATGCTGCAGTTACCCTCTCTAATCCTCTAAAACCCATAGGTATAATTGCCAGATAAGACCTTATCTCCATCCCACCTCCACAGCATTTCAGACTTTCCAAATATCAAAGCTAATGAATTAAGCATTCCTAAAAAAGAAGGCTTTAATTTATTGTTTCATACATTCAGTGTTGCTCTTTTTATCTGATTGGTTAATCTAACTCAATCTAGTGGGACAAAAAAAATCTGCTTGGCGCCACAAAATACAAGAGAATGCTTTTCCTACCCTGACTACAAAGCTTGCTGTTTAATTGTACAAATATTTGTGGGTTTGGCTAAGGTGAGCACTAATTTGTTAAAGCTTCAAATAATTTAGAATGTGCTAAGAAAATATTCACTGCTTTTTTGCAAACAGCGACGTGCTAAATGTTTAAGAGAAACTACCATGCTACTGAAAGGACTTTGCAAGTAGATGCTTGCAAAAAAAAAAAAATTTCAGTGGTTATTTTCTGGAATGTTGAAAAATACAGCCTGCAAGAACCTGCCTTGTAGGCAAACATTCTCACTATGTCCCTAGTTATTTATTTTAATTAGTGTTTTGGGCTTTTTTAACCTCCAACGAGGGGTTTTTTTTCGGAAGGCTTTGCCCTTCTAGTCTTCAAGAAGAAAAGAGTCTGCTGCTACGAAAATAAAGAGGCGGTGATTGAGGATCTGCACAGTCCTGTCGCCAGGCAAATGAGGACCCACTGAATTCAGATAAATACCCCTGGCCCTTGAGGAGGGAATCTTCAATAAATCTCAGCTTCATCCTGATTACAGACCACGCCGTAAGTGATCATTTACAGCAATGCTTGGTGACATCAATAGCTGCACGCAAGGAGAGTTTCTCTGGGAGTGTTGCCCTTGCGGGGCAGGGTGGGCCCAGCAGTACGGCTGCTGCTGACGAGCAGCGTGAGTGCAGGGAGGCGTCAGGGCCGTGACATGCTGAGCAGGCATGTCCTCCCACTCGCTTGCATCAAGTCATGGAGTTGCAACCCATCTGCCAGGATGCTTTTTGGCAGCCGCGAGGGGCCTCTAGGGAATTCTTCCTGAAATGTTTAAACCCTGGCATAAACGCCGAACCCAGAAATCTAAGAAAACCCATGGCTTGGGCGCACATGGGCACTCTTTTTCCCCCTCACAAGCAATGAGCTAAGCACATGGACTTAAACAGCAGAACATCTATTGCAAAAGGGAGAGGGGAACAAAAAAATAGAAAGAAAATAAGAGCTTATTAATAATCCCCTATGGCTAAACCAGCCTCCAGAGCACACTGGCCATAGTCCAAGCCTTCCCCTGGCAAGGACGAGTGACAGCACGGGTGACAAGTCACTGCTTTCCTCCCCTGGCCCACTGACCCTCATGGAGCTGCAACATTTCCACAGCTACTGCAGCTCCGGAGTCAAGCTACACTGCCTCAGCCAAGAAACCACTCGTCATGATCCCGTTGCTCACCCCACTATGGCTGCTCGCCTTGTTTGCTACCTGTTGCTCTCACCATAAGGTCTGCCACACAGCTCCGTGGGAGCCCTGCGCTGCCAGCATGTCCTCCACCAGGCATTCGCCACTTTACTGGCTTTAACTCGCCCGAGCTCCGTTTCAGGGCTGCCTTTGCCTCCCCGCTCCTCAAGGCCACACACGTGTGGCATCGGGCTGTGGTGGCATCTCCTCTTGGGGACGCTGGGGGAGCGAAGTTGCCCAAGCTTTTCATGGAGCCACCCCTGCTTTTACTCTCTTGTGAGCTTTAATAGAAATAACCTGCCTGGAAATTAAATCCATTGTCCTTTCCTTTTCAAGTCTCCAAGAAATGCTGAAAGAGCACTCCCACCCCTGGGGCCTCTGGGCTTTTTCTGAAGCCCTTCACCAGAAGCTGCTGCCTTCCTGCAGGCCTCAGGCCACACCTTTCCATGGTACTGTTTTGTCTGTTTGTTTGCTTGCTTTTGCCAAAAGCAGATAAAATACAAATCAATTTCTTTCTTGAGGGGAAAAAAAAAAAAAGCCGAGATTATCAGAAACTGTCACGGCTCCAGTGCCACATTCATCGTGGCCCGTGTCAGCCATATTCAGAAGGAAGCATGAGGTTAAGCCTTTAGCTGGCTGGGGGAAGCTGCTGAAAATGTGAACATGAAGGAGACATTTCTAACGTCTGTGTGTGGTGCTGGAGGGAAAAGCAGAGTCTGTGCATTGCTTTCTAGGCGTACAACTGGCTTTCTGCTCAGCTCAGCAGCAAGATTTTAAGTTAAGCAATGGCTGGTTACCATATGGTTAAAACATATAAACTTCACCCAGCTAAAAAGGACATGTGAGAAAGAGCTGGTGGATAAAACAGCAAAAGAGCAAGTTGAGAACGACAAGCTTCCTCACAGGGGTGACACAATCACAGGTCAAACCGTCCCAGGCGTTCAAACATCCCCTTGATTGATCCCGTTCAGCAAATGCCTGTAAAATGGATTATCTGTCACCCAGAGCTGAAAGAACACGACCGTCCGCTTCATGTTTAGAGCCATAACCTTTGCCTTTGCTCAGTTCCAGTTCATACCTGCGTGCCTTCTGACTTGCTGTACCCTACAGATGTGTGGGTGTGCCTGCAAACCCTTCAAAACCATTACCAACCTGGGACTGCAGCAGGGACAACTGCTGCCCTCCGTGCAGTAACCCATACAGATGTCCAGATGGCTTTGAAATCTGTCTATGCGCTAACTAGTATTTGTCTCAAGGCATGGCAAGATGTACAACCTTAAACAAATGCCCTGCCTTCAAGAAAAGGGTTTTTTTATTGCACCAAGGAAAACAGAGGAAAACAAGGAGAACGCAGGTCCCGTCGATCCCCACAACTGATATTTTACCTCCTGGAGGACAGTGTAACTGCTGAGACTGCGGGAGTATTATCTTGCTCTCAGAGAGCTCTCTGATGAGGAATTCAGTACTGTAGCTGTGGCACGGCACAAGACACGTGGTTGGGATGTAAAAAAGTGAAAAATAGGGCCCGAAGAGCTAGAATGTCTGTGATGAAGCTCCTCCTTCAGCAAAATGGGAAGTGTTAAAGCTCTGAATATCAATCAGCACTTCCCACAGGCAGTGGGATTCACTGGCAGGATCCGCCAGTGTCTCTGAGACATCGAATCCTTTCCTTAAATTAAAATTGTGACCAACTAGAGGCAGAGCAAATTACTAAGGTAATCAAAAATGAGTGACATAACTCTTTTAAAACAAATCTACAAAGTGAAATTCACTGTAGGATGCATGAAAACTCCATCAGTTCTGCGTTTTATGTAAATGATCCCCCCAAACACTTGCAAATCACAGAAAATTGTAAAAATGCACCACAGAGTTCAAGTTTACAATTCAATAATAATAGTGTACAGTATAATAATAATAATGTAATAGCAATAATAATAAACATCCATTGCTTTATTACAACTACAGATTGTCTCTGATTGAAAGTCATTAAAAACGTATGTAAAAATCTGGAGAAAAAAAAGAAAGTAGTTTTTGCTGTAGCTGTTTATGTACAGTACACTTAGCTTCTCTGAAGAAAATCAGTGGAGAGAGGGGAGAATAACAGGAAAAACCCAAAATAATAAACAAACCATTTTTAAGACATGTTATAAAACTCCTGAGATTCAATTGTAAGGGCACTTTCTCCTAGAAAGATGACAGCAATTAGCTTCCTGCAAAGAACAAGAGAAAAACAGGGACACTCTCCTGCAGCTCAAAATACTAGTTGTAATTTTCAGTCTTCCCTTTCCTCTGCCCTCAAGAAGCTCAGATTAAGCAAGTGGCATGCACTACCACGTAGTACCAGAGGAAAAGGTACACAAATAATCCAGTCTTGGTCAATACTTGTGGCACAGACCAAAGCCCCATGGTCATTAAAAGGACACTTCAAATAGTGGTTTTGCCTGTGTTTCACCTGGATACTCTTGTTCACGCTCTGGGGCAGATCGGAGCCTGCAAGCTCCTGAACACCTTTAAGGGATGATTGCAGATGCTGTGGGAAGCCCTCAGAGATGTTCAGACAGATCAATGGATTGCAAAGTTTACTGGTGGGCTGGGCTCTGGAGATGGTGTTAAGCAAAAGGAGGCATTGAAGCACTTACCCAAGCTACCATAGTATTGCTGCTGTAAGTCCTCCCTCCCTGTAGCTAATGCAGTTGGAAGAGTTTCTGCTTATGTCCATGCTACTGGCTGAGCAAGATGATAGATGGCATGCCAGAACACAACCTCTTTCACAGCCAAATGAGTGGTGGCTTCATTCTGGCTGGCCTTCTTATGCTAGCAGTAGGGGGACTCATTCCTTTCCTCCTCCTGTTCCTCCTCTTGAATTTTTCTTATCATTTTCAGATAATCCCCAAGGTTAGAGTTAGGAGAGACTTGTTCCTGCATCCTGTCCACCTTCCTTCCATGGAAACATTGCTCCTTGTGATGTAGTTCCCAGCAGAGACTGCATTTTCCCTAAGCAACAGGTTAGACATTATGTGGGGAAAAGAGCTGAGCGATTGTCATTGAAACAGTAACAACAGCAGAAGGGACGCATGGAAAAGCAAACGATTCAGGCTTTCAAGCACATGAACAGCTCTTTAACCTCAATCCCATGATCTCTTATTTCTGATATAAACAAGGCACAAGTGAAAACCAGAGGACACCAACAGATGTGGATCATCTGGAACTTAAAATGAGAAGCATGTTTTGAAAGCAAAGACATTTATAAGATATGTTTCCCAATTTATAGTCCATCACTTTTTTACATATGCAAAACAATGAACATTTCTCTTGGGCAACTATTCTACAGCTCAGTACAGACAGAAAGAATTTTTTTCAAATATTCAGCCTCGGTTTTCCATTTCCTATAATTAACCCAGGATTCTTAGCTATACCCTAATTATACCCTAGGTATATAATTAATACCCTAGGTACTAGCCTAAAATAATCCTCTCCATCTTTTCTGTCTGCACCCATCTAATTCTCTTGGGAAAAAAAGATGTTAATAAAATAGATGAACTGTTGTCATTTTTTTCCCAAAGCTTTAATAGAAAAAAGAGAGGACAGCTGAAGGGCAAATAGAGATTCGTACTAATTCTAGCATTTTTTTACACAACTCTTAGCTTTTTCTCCAGGCTTTTGTAAGCTGTAGGTCTTTTTCTCCCAGTTCTCACTGCCCTCAATATGAGTTATTGAACTTACTCTGGTCTTTATACTACAGCTTTCCAAATAGCATTGTGAAAAATAACATTTACCCTGTGGACAACATTCTTACAGACGTGCTACTCAGTAGCTAGAGAGACACCATATGAACCATTCATTTGTGCCCTCTGGATCTCAAGGGGATGTGAATGGATAATGTCTTTTCATCCTGAATGTGCTACAGTCCAATATGTGGAGTAACTATTCTTCAGGAGAAAGCCTTTTGCCCCTCTCTTGTCAGCCAGGAGTTATCTGCAGCTGTAAATAGGGAGGAGTCCGGGGTACAGGCTGAAATGGTGATCTGTGAAAGCAGATGGATGAAAAAGTCTCTTGTTCTTCTTTTTTTTTTTCAGTTGATCAATCAACTCTGCAAGATATGACATTAACACATTGATCAGTTCCCAGAACAGCTTGTGAAACAATCGTTTACTTTTGACCAGTCTCAATTATACCTTATCTACACTAGGTCACATAGTCTATCAAACATATAACTTAAAATAATGGTAACGGTAATTTGGAACTGGCAAATGCAATGTTACAAAAGGTTAAATTTAAATTTCCCTGGGGTCAAAGGTATTTAAGGATAATCTAGGCACTGGCTTGAAATACAGCATAGTTAGCTACCAGATGAAAATGATTTTTCTTGCAGCAATTACCATGGTAGTCCCAGAAGGGGTTTGTTATGTTAAAACAGCACTGAGACTCCAGAACTGTTCACAGGCAGGTTTTTTAGGCTGCTTTGGAGGGCCTGCTGTTTGCTTTTGTTGGCAAGCATGACCTGTATGTTTATTTTATTCCTTCCTTACTTCACATGGTAAATTTTGTTCTCTGCATGTACGAGAGGATTACAAGCAAGAGATGTTAAAGTTTCTGTTTACCTACATGGCATGTACAAACAGAGGGCCTGATCCAAACCCTGTTATCATCAGTGGAAAGTTGAGTCAGCATCTCTGAAAATCTAGCTGCTTTTTTCCAAGGTGCCCAAGTACAAATATGTGTTCTTCAAGCACCATGTTTGAAAATTTGAAAAATATTCTTTCTGAGAAGAAAGAGGAAACAGTCTGTCTTTTCTTTAATTTCCCTCTAGATGGTGGGTATTTTTTTTCAAGGGCAACTTTCTGTTTGACTGAACTTGACTTTTAAAGTTATATGTCACCAAGGGTTATGCCACAGCTCTGGCTGGAGACCAGATTTCCCTGGAAGGATTTAAGAAGCCATTCTTTCAGTGATTCCTAACAGTGCGCAAGACAATTCTCTGACCCACTCACCCTGCTGCAGTGTGTGCTGCTCGTAATGTGTTTATTTTGGTGAACATGAAGAATGCAAAACAATGTCAGTATGTCATTTGCCAAGAAAAGAAGAGAGAGGAGACCATAGAACAAAGGGGTCAGCCTAACAGCAAGGGTGGATAAAGAAGCACGCTATATCATACATTCTATATAGGATGGAAATATCCTTCATGTGGTGCATAGGAGACCTCATCACAATCCTCTCCAGGGAGTCAGCAGGAGGCAAACAGCGAAACAGCCTTTGTGTAACACATGAGCACGTCCTGTAAAGAGCATATATAGATGGTGAATCTCTCTAAAAACTGATACTTAGCATGCTAAGCAAACAAACAAGCAGATGAATACATGTAAATTAGATGAATGACTTGGGTATAGGAGACAGGAACCTCATAAGTCAAATGACTCCCAGCTTCCAGAAGGATTTGCATATAGCGTAAGGAGGGACCTTCTGCAGATGCAGGTTTGCTAGCAGGGTGTGTGCCTAGGGAGCTGCATCTTTGTGGGACTGACTGATTGGAAGAACAAATTAATAGACGGGGAAAAAAAAAAAATCTGCTTTCAAAACTTCAAAATGCAAGTGCCTGGATGCAACATTTTCATTTTCTTACCCTGTCTGCTAGTAGGTTGGGCTTTTCCAAATGAAGCACCTCTCTTTCCAGCTCAAATACTGGGAGTCAGCAATCAGCCAATACTTCCTACCTGGGGGAGCTGTGAGAAAGAGGATGATTCTTGTGGTTTGGACACTGGAACAGGATGGAGTCCCTCAATCATTGTTTGCCTCTGTTACTCATTTATAGAACAAGCAAAACAATCCCAAGTTGTCTGCAAGGTCTTCAGGGTAAGAATTGCCCCTAATGCTTGTCAGCACAATGCGTAGCACACGAGACAGTATGCCTTGCCTGCTATGTGACTCTGTTCCTCAGACAAAAATAATAACCTTTAGGAGGAGGGCCCTTTCACTGCATTTTTCTTTTCAGAGTACTGAGTTGTACTCTGTTGATGCTGAGTCAAAAACATGCACTTTTCTTCCATATTCATTACTGTGCTATTTGGAAGGCTCAAGGACGTGAAGCGAACTTTAAGCTGAGAAGATGTTAACAGAATGTATACATGGAAATCAGTGTTTCTGTCTCCATCTGTTTCTTTGGTCTCAAAAAACACAAGTGCCTCTGTAGCACAGTCAGTACAGTAACAACTTCTGGGCCCAGTGGGCAGACATTTTTCACATCCTTTTCTCAGCGAGACTGCCAATACTAAAACCTTGTCACTGCCATTTGTAATGCACTTTTATTTTATCACATCAAGATAAAATTGTTTCAGCCCACTGCCCAGCACTTGCCACCATGACTACTGATCTGAAGCAAAGCTCTCAAGCGTACAGAAAACTGGGGAGAGAGCCTGCAAACTGAAACAAAAGCAGAGCAGATTCAATTAGAGTTCTAACAAAACTTACCGAGCTAGACACTATGATCCCAGTCATTTTGTCTTTCACACCCTCATTTGATAATCAGGACAGATAATACGACTCCAGTGCGGATGGAAAAGGAGGTAGGGAAGATAAAGAAAGTGGTTGTACAACTATTAGGGTACCACTGCATCAGGTCAGTCACCTAGTAACCTCAAATCTCCCTCTTCCTATAAATCAGTGCCTTTTATGAAGAAAAGTCCATATCTGAAAACTAACTTACTACCGTCCAGCTTTTCTACGGGAAGTGCTTTGAAGGCCTGGAAGCAATCCTCCTAAAATGAGCAAATCCCTCCTTACTCCTCTGTCCAGGTGGGCTTCCATTGCTGAGGAGGTTCTTCAGATACCTGAGCACGCAGTCTCACCACGATGCTGAGACGTTGTCCATTTGGGCTATCTGCCAGCCAGCACCGTGCCATCCCTACCATGCAGAAGGCCTGGTAAGAGTAGGAAATTGAGTTTGTTTCAGAGCAGGCTCATTTTTTTTGCCAGACTTGTCATCACCACAATTTAGGTCAGCCTCAAACTTGCTCTATGTTGTCATAAAAACCATCTGGGATTGAAGCTGTGGAGTCAAGTTAGCAGTGATAACAGTGCTGTTCACCTCTACTCTGTTGAGGTAGCACTCACAGGGTGAAGAGAGGAGCCAGAGTGGACATGCAGTTTATTATCAGACAAGGTAGATGAAGAACAGTTTAGAACTTATCAAGTGGCTTCTGCACAATCCTTTGATCTGTGTTACCCACTCTATTGTTAACACCTGTGCAATGCTCAATAAAACACTCCCACAAGCCCTTTTTGGTATCTCCAACGTGCAGTCTGTTATATTTCCTGTCGATGATGCAGTGCATAACTCATTTAGAGGGGCATGTGAAGTGTTCATGAATGACAAATTAAGATTTAGTTCAAACATCCCTGATGGGGTCTTGGTGCATTTACCAGGTTTATAGATCTGTTTCCTGGGAATGTACCTTATAAAGTTGCATTTGTGGGTTGTTTATTCAATGAACAAAGTGATCCATTATGTTTTTGTCACTGTTTTAGACATGAATGGAGGGTAGGGAAATAATTGCAGTAAATAGCTCTTCTTTCTGATTTTCACAAGAGTGAAAGTTGAAGTACAGCAAATGGAATAATCTGTTCAGGATTGCAAGCTGAAGCAAAAAAACTTACTCAAGTGCATTTAATTCTCTCCTACTTCTTCTGTCTTGGGAATTTGGAGAAAAAAAATTCTAAAAATCTTTGGCTAATAAAATGTAGTATGGGAAAATGGGACACAAAATTTTAAATGTAGAAAATTTAGGTTTAGTTTTAGTTGTTCCAGGGGTTGTGAATGGCAATGGGGAGGAAAGATTAAAAGCATGCTTTTTTCCCCTCCGTTCTTTCTCCCAGGAAGTCTCTGGACTTTCTGTTGCTGGCCAGTGTGGAAAGTGGTATGACTGGCTTAGCGTTTTCAGCTCAGAGGGTAAAAAGAACTCCTGCCAGTCTCATAAAAGCATCCTGTTCTTGATAAATTTCTATGACTATTTTGAAGATCAAGTAGGTTTTGGTAATGGGCCTCTGGCTTCTATAAGCATCAAAATCTTCTGTTTTTTCTCTATTACTAGCAAGATTTTTGCCTGTGATACCAAACACCAGACTCACTGAACAGTAAGGTGGGAAACAAAATGATTTGGTTTGCAATGTCACCATGAGTTGTTTTTTTTACCAGAATTTCAATGTTTTGCACCTCTGCTAGAGGCTGCAGACCAAAGCTCTTATGTTTTCAGTCACAGTCTAGCTATCAAGTAACTCTTTAAACTAGAACAAAGAAAAGATTTATTCAAAGTTCTCAATCCTTGGCCCCAGAGAGGCCAAATGGACACAAACAGGATGAAAAATTAATATGGCTTTAATTCTGCGTGGGCAAGTAAGACACAAAAAAGACGAGCTTTTACAGAAGTTCAGAAGCAGCTGAGGACAGACCAGAGCTGAAAATGTTCCTTCACCATTGTTGTGTACCACATTCCTACAGGAAATTTCAATATGTGGATCAATTACCTATGGATGGACTCAAGGACCTGAAAATCCTTTACAAAGTCATTTCCTTGGGAAAAATAGATAAAGGCAAAACTTCCAGGCCTCTTCCTGCCCCACTCAAGAGTAAGCACTTATGCTGAGCACTGTGGGAATAAACGTGCCCATGTACACAGACAGCATAGGCTTCATTAGCACTGGGATTGCTCTGAAGGCTGTGTATTTCACATATTCCCTTCACTTCAGGCTTGGCAAAACCCAATCATTTTCACTACTTCACTTCCCAGCACAGACACAAAATATTCACTGATGTAGGTAAAGACTTGTGTCAGGAGGCAATGTGTTCATTCCCTCTGCCACGGGGAGTTGTTCCGCAAAGTTGTTAGTCTCTGGTAGCTTAGCTGATTCCTTTCCCTGTGTGTTGCAGGAGCATCCAGAAAAGCTTACAACATACTTAGGGTAAAACCCTTTCCATTTGGAGGATAATCATGTCTGGCTCAGGCAAATTCAGTGGATTTAATGTGGTAAAAAAGAAACTTCCTTTTTCTGAGCGCTCGCTCTCTCTCAAAACAGATTGATCAATAGAGCAACACAGTAAGAGCAAAGACCTGTTTTCAAAGAGGAAAATATCTTGTGAATAAGCCACTGGCCTGAAACTCAAGAAAATGTCTTTGCTTATCACATGTTTGCTGACAGAGAATCCTTGCAAAATGCTGGATTTCCAAGAACAGATTGCTGAACTCCTACTTTCATCTTGGGAAAACTGCAGCCAATAAATCATAAAACCAGAATTACAGAGACTTTGTTTTGGGGTAAAATCAAAACTAGAATTAAACATTCCACTTTCAGGAGATAAACCTCTAATCCTGGACTATTGGGCCAGTGAGCCGTAGCCAATAAATAAATTTCAGTACTAAAAATGAAGGACAAATGATTTGGCCCCACTGAGCTGTCAGATTTTCTCCCTATTGTGTGGTACTCCCATAGGGCCCCGGATCCGGAGGGGGCTGTGGTCAGATTGTTCCCATATTCCGTTTATTCTCCACAGAGCTCCTGACAGCTTAGAGCATAGTCAGGAGGAATGCTTACGAGCAAAACTTTACCCTGTAGCTACTGATGAAATTCAAGGGTCCAGGAGCACAACTCTCATTCCAGACAATACTGAAATGAAGCATGTTGAAATACTGTGTGCATCAAACCCTTTCTGCTTCTTGTTGTAAAGAAAGGTGAAGGACAATAACATTAAGAAGACAAGGGACACACAAGCCTGTATTTACATAATTTACTATTTATAGAATTTGGAATTTGAATTTGATCTGCAGTCAGGAAGGAATTTTTTTTTTTCCTATGTAAGATTGTTAGAGAATTGGGAGGAATTTTGCTTTCTCTGGTAGCAAGATATAGCTTCTTCCAGAGGTATTTTCTTTTAACAAATGCACTCACAACTGAGTAGTACACTGGTGATGTCCCTGTCCTCTCCTGCTCTCCCCCTGTGGCACATTCCAATTTTGTGGATGTTGCCTTTAAATAAGTGTAGAGTATGTAGGGAAAGACTTTGCAGCTTGTGAAACATAAAATGGATGTTCTGTAACCACCCTCCAGACAAAATGTCTCCCATAGGTTCCTGTGACTATGGGGAAATTATGTCCAACATTCCTATACAGCCTTTAAAAAGAAATTTTGAAATTTAAATATTATTTTGTTTTCCATAATTGCAGCAAACAGCTGTGATCAACATTCAAGTAGACCAAAGAAAAAGATCTTCCAGTCTTAACATTTTTCCTAACAAGTTAAATAGCCGTGACAAGTTTTAGATATGTGCTACTCCAGTCCTCTGTATTAGAATTCATTCCATGCTGTGGATTTTAAACTTACACTGTCAAATTTAGGCATATTGTATTTTACAAGAGGCTTGGTGCTTGTTTGCTTCATTCTTCTAACTCAGACTCATTCATTTCTGGAGATGGCCTCTTCCATCAAAGAAGGAAAGGAGCATGAACTTTTTGTAGCAGGAGTCTCTTAGGCATCACTTTGAAGACAGATGCAGAAAGAAATTTAAAATTACATAGGAAAAAAAAAGCCTTTGATGGTCCTTCTTAATCGATAAAAATGGCCTGATCCCAAGTCTGCAAGAACTCAAGTTTTGAAAGGTCTGCATTTTGAGCTTTCTGTGTTCTAATCCCTCTCACAAACACCAAGCCCAGAGTGACAATCCACTGCAAAATACTCATTTCTGGGGAGATTAAGGATAGGTGCCTCTGATGAGAGTTGTATGAAACCCAAAAAACTTTCCTGCTGTGGAGAGATTGCTTAATATCCTACTAAACGATACTCCTGTCTCTGAGTACAACTATTAGAGGTGATTCTTAAAGATATTTGGAGACTATGGTGTAAGGCAAACAGATTGCATTTGTAACATTCAACACACAATAACAATAATAAAACACACTGACGTGGGTTTTCTCTGTAAACAGTCTCTTCTGAAGATAGAGCCAGTGAAATGTTTTGAGAACTTTGACATTTATAGCTGTATTTATAATCTCTTTTGGATCATTTCCTCATGGAATCACATGTTTGTGTATTTTAAATTCTCTGGAGAAATAAAAATGTTTAAACAAAATAATGATGTGATAGTCATTTTATGAGGGCTTGTTCAACACGCGCACATGTACAAGCAAGGCTGGATTTGTTCTGAAGTGAGTGGGAGTTTTGGAAGTGGGTATCAAGGAGAGAGCCTCTTTACTGAAATGATTAAAAAGAGAGGAAAAAACCAAGTATACCCAGGCCTGTACAGAAGATGGGACTCTTGGTGTCTGAGAAGTAACATGGCAGTTGTTACGCTTACTGTACCAATGTATGAAAGAGAGGTAAAGAGAGAGGAGATAGATACACTTATGTTCATATGCATACATATACCTCAACATGCGTAAATGAATTCACACAGACACACATCACATAGGCACTTGTATTAGTGCGTAATTCACAGTAGATAATTTATTTGCCAGTCTTTCCACTAATGGCACATACGTGAGCAGACTGCTTTTTCCTAAATGTGATTCTCGTTCCACAGAATTTGAGTAGGTTTTTACTGTATGGTGAGAGCACAGGTAGTTTAGTGTGAATATTTGACATTGGATATGCAAATTCTGGTTGTGCCCCTTCACTGTTACTGATCACACAGATCACACGGTGTTTTTCCTGTTTCTAGATCATCAACACCATCATAGTAAAAAATAATAAGGTTTGTTTCATAGGACAGAAAAAAAAAAGGGAGATCTGTTTCCAAAGGGAAAGTACAGATGAATAGGATCAGGCTTGCATTAGATGTGTATGTTTTCCCTGGGCACCCCGACCTTCCTTAAGACAGCATTTGGCTACGCGGTAAGATTGTCACCAGTGTCCCTCAGCCCACATCAAAGAAATCAGTCATTACAGTGGGAGATAGAGAAACTGCCTACCCAAACTCAGGAAGAAGAAGCTCCAGGAGGCCTGTGCCAGTATTGCCTTCAGCATGGCTATTTCTTCACAACCCAGACCCGTATTGCCTGCAGAGTCGGGGGGGGGGGGAGGTGGGGTGTGTTGAACTCCACGTTCCAAGAGCAATCACATATCTCAGTTCTTCCAAAGTGCTAAAAAATTGTATAAGCACAGAGAAGCAAGTCCATTTTTAAACTCAAGCAAGCGCTTGCCCAGAATGTTTTACAATGCTCAGTTTAGCTTTCTCTTCTATTTTTTCATATTCAAACAGTATCACAAGCGTGTCAGGAGTGTTTCTAAAAAGAAAAGAAGATACAAAGAGCTTGTAAGCCCTGGAAAATTCTTTCCATGTCAGCTTCAAAATTCTCACCAAAGCTGTGTAAGAAGCTTGCTAGAACAGCACCAGATGCTCAAGTGTCTTCACTAGTTGGAAAATGATAGCAATTCAGGAGCTGCACACAGCTCCCATTGAAGTCAGTAGAAAGATCCCCGCTGATGTAAGGAGTCACTGGATGAAACCCCAACTTTGTTAAATGAGTTTCCCTGTCTACCAACTAGAGAAAAAAAAAGCAGGTATGGTTGAAAGTAGAGGCTGTTCCAGAAGGAGTAGTGAGTTTTTCAAGTCTCACAGGTGCTCTTGTAATAAAGACCTTTTCTTCTGGGGATTTCACAATACTTGGAAAGACAGAGCTATTTGCAACTCTTCCCTGTAAAATAAGGAACTCAATTGTACTTTCTCCCAAATGCTGATTTTGCTCTTGTTCCTAGCAGCAAATATATACTTTGTTCTGTGGTATATAGTGAAACCTATGAAAACCTCAGATAGCAGAGGAAAAGCACACAAATTGTGGGACAAACCCTGCGATTATTTAGCATATTACTGCCTGAATGTGTGTCTTAAAAGACAAGACTTGCTTTAGCCCTGTCTTGTGGATGAAGAAAAATTGTCACTAAGTAGTTCAAGGGATGGAATGATTTAAGCAGAGATCTCAGGGGAAGTAAAGAGAAAGCAGAGGGGAGAAGTCTAGCATATAAAGCTCATGTAAATAAAGCACTGACCTTTACTTCTGACACTCTGTTTCAAGTCCAGCTTTCTCTCTTAAGTGGAACTAGACAAAGGTTGGTGGGGAGGTTTATTCCCCTGGGACCTGTGTTAGGCCCATCAGACATCCCACGGGAAACAATCTGAAAGGTCACAACATAGCTGCTGGCTATCTTTCAGCTGTGGAAGGGCCCCCAAACTTCACTTGTTTATAGCATCCTCCTGATGATTGAAAACTGTCATTTGTTGTTGTTTTGACCTCTTATGTTCTCATCTTGGTTCCAGAGCATTCAAAGACTAGGAAATTCCATACTGAGCCAGAATGAACACGAAGATAGCTTTTGGCAATTGCTTGTCAGCTTTTTCTTGCTAAGTACTTTTTGCAGTCTGTCAGCTGAAACTGTATTCCTCCCCTAAACTGCCCAGCTGCCGCACTACAGGTATTTAGTTACTGAAGTTCCCAGTTACTCTTTAGAAAATAGACCAAGTCCACCAGAGTTTTATAACAGATTAGAAAATCCCACTGCAGTTCTCAGATAACTGTAGGTAGTGGTGGAAATCATGTCTAGGTAAGAAAAATAATTCATGTGACTCATGGAGACAGTGAGATATTTAATATTTTTAGAGGGCACATCACACGCTTTAAGGAAGGCTTCGTACACCACTATCTGCTAAAAAAGTATTTTCTGAAGCCTTACTCTTTCCCTTTCCTTCTCACCATGCATCACATTTCTTTTTTCCCTTGCCTATTTTCTCTCTTACCATTCTTTCTTCCATTGTGTTCATGTTCCTACATCCTTCTTCTCCTTCTCCTTATCTGTTCATCCACAACCAAGGATCTGTCACAATGTATTACATATTTTTGGCAGAGAACATGCAGTTAGCTAAAAGATGTGTTCCTTTGGTTTTCTCCTGGCCAGATCTATGTGTGCTGAGTGACATGGAGATCAAAGGCCAAAAATACTTTCTATAAGCCACAAAACTGTATGCAGGTTTTATTAGAGATGTAAAATGTCTCAGGATTGCAAACTCGATTCTCCAACCCCATCACTGTCCAGAAGAAAACATCCCAACCTTTTTTAACTAGAATATATCTACTCAAATGTATCATAAATGACTGAACTAAGTGAATCAATAACCAAGGGGGGTTTTCATTTATGGATAGAAAGAACTAATCGGTAGTAATATGATTGTTCTCTGTAGAAAATGGGTAAGGTATAGAGTGCTGCCATTGAGACGTAGGCAGCATTAGTCACTGTCAATATTCTCAGAGAGTTCTACTCATTGTGATGAAGCTTTATAAATCTTTGTCATGTCTTCAGTGCAATAGACACACAAATCTACTTACATTTCAGGTAACATATTAACATAAATAGCCAAGTACCAAATAGGATATCTGACAATTTCCTTTAAAAAATGGGGGTTAGATTATTAGGTGATATTGTGCTGTATTATCTTCCTTTTTTTTCTTCGTTGATCAGTGCATACAGGGAGGACAAACAGATTTAAGAGATACTAATGGATGGCATTAAAAGTAGATTGAACAGTCAAAAAATTATACATCTTTTAAATATGGAGTCTCTCCTATATTAGAGGTGCTTCTCACCTGAATTCTTGCTGAATGCTATTCAAATAACGTGTTTCCTCTTACAGATATTTATTGTTTACCAGCTGATCATACTCTTACGAGTCTATTCTGGTTCTGATCCTCTTCACTTGTCAACTGACACAAACCTATTGACGTTAAATAAATTCACTCTAACTGATGTTTTTGTCCTTTCTCATCCAAAGCTTGGGCGCAGTTGCCTCTTTCACTTTCTGCACCCATCATGGTAATGTCTAGAAACTGATGCCCAAGAAGTAGGAAAATAACTCCTCGTGTCTGGTCTAAGCTATTTCTGAGCCATGTTGTAGAACGTTCAGATTTGGTCCCAATTAGTAACAGTCACAAGTGCTGTAAAAATCCACCTACAGTGTCAGTTCAGGATCAAGACTGTCCTTTGTTGTACATCGGCATGCTGATTCTCTAATATTATCTCTTTCTCTCCCTTCCCTCCAGCTCTGTCTTTTTAGGCAATGCTACCCACATCTTAAACATCATGAAATGTCATCAATGGAGTACTACTCACTATGAAAAGAAGATGAGCTAGTGAGTCAATATATTCTTTTCAGACTATAGTGAGTGTCTGGCCCCATCTGTCAAGGACACACAGTGTATATCTCTGAGTCCATTTTAGCTTTAAAATATGATTTTAACAGACATTCCCAGAGGCAAAAGGATTTGACCCATTGCCCCAACAGGCCTGGGATAGAGGCATACACTGAAGAATCATGGGCTAAGAAAAGTAAATCTAGGTAGACATTGTGATTACTTTCTGGGAAAAAAAAAAAAAAACCCAACAAAAAACAAAACCAACCCAAACATTTTCTTCATTATGATCTTTTAATTTATGAGGCCAAAGTACCAGGAAGCAACTATTTGATTCAGGACTTAAATAAGATGCAGTGATAAATACCCAGAGTAACTGTGTGCAGTGAACACATGTAACTGCGTGCATGCAGAAGAGAGGCAGAGAGATAAAAAGTGTGTTTGTACAATTATACTTATGCCCAAAAGTAATTACTGTGTGGCCTGCACTCTGGGCTGGAGGACAAAAATAATCATGTATTTTTCCATAAAAATAATAAGGTAATTACTATGTAAACACTATGTCGCTACATGGTAATTATTGCAGGCCAGGTTTTGCTCCCCCTATTCATATTGACTACTGCTACCAGGTGAACTGGCCCCCACCTCCTTGATACCAAAATGACTATTTGGAAGCCGTGTACCGAGTATGAGTAAAGGTGACAGCCTTGTGTAATTAAATGGTCAATGAGCAATTACTATGTAAGTACAGCATAATGGAACCATGCAAAAGAATCTCTAAGCAGAGGAACAAACACATTTAAATATTGTGTTATTAGAGTCAACCTGTCCTGCTTCCGTTGTCAGTAAAAAGATTTCCTTGTACATGGTTTTTTTTTGTTGCCTTTCTGTGTCCCTTTTAAACAATTCTTGGGTTAAAGAGCGGAATCTTAAAACCACAGAAGCCAAAGATGCGTGAGAAGGGGTACGTTCCTCTCTTCACCACTCTGTTGACCAGGTATGAGTATGCTGGTAGAGCCACCTCTGAGCAGAAGCCGGCCCTGGGTCAGGAGCAGGAAGGACGCTAGCCAGCAGAGGTGGGTGGCATTCAAAATCTTGGGTTCCAGTCTGATTTCTGTGAGAGACTCCATCTGAAAGCTGTTGCAACTGCTCTGTGCCTTGGTTCCCCAGCCACAAGATCAGAATAGGTTTCTTTTCTTTTTGTCAGGGATGCTATGAGAGTGAAATCCATTGCTTACATATCAAGCACTGAGGAGCTGCAGGGACAAGGATCCCATCCATAAGAAGATTTTTTCTTCACCTCAGTGAGCCTTGAATGTATTCATTTGAGCTTTTCAACGCTTGTGATAAATACAGTGCCTCTGTTCTTATCTGATTGCATTTGAGGATCTCAAAGCACTGTGAGAACTTTAATGATCTTGGTGATACTGTTCCTGCTCTTATTAAAATCAATAGCAACACACCCTTTGATGTTAGCATTAACACAGTCATGCCGCAGGCTTTATAATAGGCCAAGGAGGAAGGTATATATCTCATGCTTTTCCCAGTCAAAAAATAATACAGGTTTCCTCAGGAGTGACAGAAGTGAACCCCAAGTCCCTGCTCCCAGATCAGGTTCCTGTTGGTCTAAGAAGGCAAAACTTTGCTGAGAAGGTTCTTGGAGATTGATGATGTCGCTACCAAAGCTCGAGGAATTGGTCAGTGGCATGCCTGAGCCACCCCCCGCTACTCCCTGCACTAGACTGTGTAACAACAGCTAGTTGTCAGAGCAGACAAAATGAAGACGAACAATCAAAAGGCCAAAAACCTCTTAGCATAGAACAGAAACATTATAGTGTCTAATTACCAAACTGTCCTAAAAGGTGTTTGGGTTTTCTGAAGCATTCTGTCACAAGACCATTGTTAGGCTCATTATAAATGTAACCCACTAGCATCTAATTGGTATTCCAATATCTTTGAGCTGTGACCTAGAAAGAAAGAGCAGAGCAGAAGAAAGTAGTAGAAAAAAAAATCTCATCATGGTCCTAGAGTGGTAGGGCAAATGCCTGTTCCTATACTGTAGATGCATAAACAGCTCTTTCTCAGCTGCGATTTAATGTTGCTATACCTTCGATTGCAATTACATTGAATCACATTGCAACAAATCTTTGTAATGCCAATCCCATCTTTCCACCTCATTGACAGCTCTGGAGATGCATCTGAAATTCATAGTAGCCTCATAGCCTATGGCAAGAGAAATCCATGCTGCTAAAATTTTATTTTAGAATTCAAGCTGGTTTCTCTCAGTCTAGGATGCTCTGGTTTTAATCTTTTGCTGCCTAGCACAGTGTATCAAAATAACCAGCCAATATTGTTAAACTGTCAGGGGTCTTCACTGCCGCTGAATTTTACCAGTATAAATAAATACTGTAACTTAAGGGAAAAAGAATCCCTCTGGACAGAATTTTTAACATTAATAGAATTAAGAGGAGAGGGAAAATGTGTATAAACTTCGACTTCACAACAGCCTTCTCCTTTCCTTTTTTTCTTTTTTTGGTACAGAAAGAAAAGGCTTGAGTGGAATATTCAGGCTGATTTACTGCTCAGGCTGATAGGGACTCCAGGCTGGATCCCAAAATTTGAACAATGTTCAAAGGGAGAGATATTTAAAAATCCCAGAAAAAGAGATATTTCCAAATTAATGGCATTGCCCAAATGCCTTGGCTCCTTGCACCCCACCAGGAAGGTTTATTATTTTCTGGTAAAATGTTGCTTGAATGGGGAGTGGTAGTCAGTGATGCGTCAGTGCTGCTCTTTGAAGACATTAAAAAGCTGAATGCACAACAAAGAACAGATGTTCCAGCATGCTTTATTTATGCACCCATCAGCAATCTTCCAATGACCACAAAACACAAGCTTTTTTTTTTTCTTTTTACTCCTCGCAATATTATTTTCTGATCAACTTACACTCTATTTTTCCTCCAGCTGAAGTCTTCCGTGAATTGGCGTGTGTGTCTGTGCGTGCACGCATTTGTGTGCGAGTGTGTGCCTGTGTGCGCGCGTGTGCCTGTGTATGAGCGTGTGTGTGTGCTTGAAAGTCTGCTTCCATCAAAAGCAGGCTTCTATTGAACTGTCGAACAGGTGTGGATTCTGCAATTAGATCACATTTCAGAGAGAGAGAGACACTGAGGGTAATAATGGCGGTGAATTCTTCATAGTCAGATGCAGCACCATAGCGACCAGTAACAATGAAGAATAATAGGTATTAGTATTAGGGTGATTATTTTTAGTTTATAGAATCATTTGATTGAATACTGCCATAAGGCACCGTTAACGTGTGCACAGCGCTTGCCAGCTGTAGAGCAAACTTGTTTTACTGGCACTTATCTGAAATTCTCATCTCTCCCCCACCCTCTCTGCTCACAATTGGAATGAAAGTAGCGATTAGGAAGTGAGATGTAATGCAGATTAAATGTTATGATGGACTAAGATCCTGATAGGTTATTAAAACTCACTTGCATTTGGTGTTTTAAAGGCATAGTGTTTGCATATTTTTCCACCGGTCTACATCTTTTGAAGATAAAACAAAAGGAACGTTTTAAAAATCCATTCATAACCGGGAGGCTTTTTAATAGTGAGCTTCCAAATTTATGACCTTCCTGTGTGTGTTTTACACCTGCGTGTTGTAAATATGTGTTAAGTATGGAGCAACAGTGTTACCAGGAACCGTGGCTCTGATTTAAACAGAGCTAAGGCCTCCGCACCGCAGTGGGCCAGATCCTCAGCTGATGTAAACTGGCATGTCTCCACCGAACTCAGAGGTGCTACATAAAAGTTGTACCAACAGAGGATCTGCAGCGAGGGGAGAATGACAGCCTTAATTTGGAATTTCCCTGCATCTGTTGGTATAAATCAGAGGCCTAACATTATTGTCACATAATATTCTGGTGTAGCAGAGGTGCTGTGAATTTTTAAACATAGAGAGAACTGTTGATCTATTGTTCCTCTCCCACCCTCCTCCCTCCCTGCTTTCAGCTGGCATTGTAAGAAAGCAAGAGTATCGCAGCGTTGGACAACATGGAAAATTCCGATCTTTATTCTTAATGGATCTTGATATAGATGCTCTGTTTTCTCCTTAGGCACAGAACTTGGTTCTTTAGAGACCCTCATAAGAAAAATCACTCTTCCTCTGATGTCACCTGGTATCATAAATATGCCATTATTCCTTCTGCAATAATAATCGCTATTAACAACAGTAGTAGAAGTAGCAGTATTTGATAGCAGCAGTATTTGATAGTGTCCAAAAAGCATACTAATGGCTTCATCACAGAGGTGGATGTTGTAATCTATTTCTTGTAGATTAAGTAAATAAAGACTAAGTCTCACTCAAAGACTTAGCATGCACTATGTAAATATCACATTCCAATTTCAATTCCCTTTGTGTTGTTAATTATAATTATTTTTCAAAAACCATTAAAAATATTTTTCAAAATGCCTTCCATGTTAGATCATGGTTGTTTTATTTGCATTTGATCCAATGAAACAAGAATGGCATTATTACTTTTTTCCTTGACGTTATGACAGTGTCTATGCAGATGTTGCAATACCAACTTTTCCGTGTGATTCTGAATTGCAATCATACTGTGCATTGACATACTGTTCCATTTATTCATCTGATTGAATACTGCCACAAGGCACAGCTAACGTATGTTAACGGTGCACAGTATGCATAGCCTAGTGTTCTTACTTCACAAAAATGCTAGCAAATGCAACAGTGGGTGCAAACTAAAAATCACGTGCTGAATTTTGGCAAAGGTTGGCGTAAAAACACCTCCAAAAGTTACATCCTGTGATGTAAGTCTCAGTATGCTTTATACAAGTCACAAAAACAGCAACGGGAATCTGTAGCGTATATATGCACACATAGTGTGCACTGACACTGTAATAAAACCACTATTAAAAATAGTATTTCACATGTGTCTTAGCTTCTTTCTGTACACAAACCATTCGGGGTTTTTTCTGCTATTATTTTCTTAGTTTTTTGTTTCAGTGTGGGGTTGACGGTTTGAAAAGCACACTGCTAAATCCACTATGGTTTTTTTTTTTACAGTCCTCAAAAACATGCCATAGTAATTTAATATGCTTTAAAATTTCAATACTGATGAGGAGTTGCATGCCATTTTTTAGCCCACTGAACAAAAGGCTTACTGAGTCACACATAGCCTATTCAAATAGGAAACGCAGATGCCTGCTAATTTATCTTCTCACATAAAGTCCGTTTACCAATCCATACAAGAATTGCCCCCATGTCTTTGTACTACTGCAACCAGAACGGATGCTGTCACTCAGGGGGGACATGTGACCATTAGTGCCACCTCCTTGGGGAGCTCTTTAGCATACTGTCCTCCACTGCTGTAATTAAAACTAACAAGAGCAGTCTACAAAGGAAAATAAGAAAATGCAAGGAGAGAAACCTGCGTATTACAGCCTGCAGCAAGCCAGAGAAAGGAAGTTGAGGAAACATTCCTATGCATTCCTGATATGCAGAGGAAAGCCGGATTTCTACGGAGGTTATCAGGGAGGAGACAAATGAATACATAGACAAGACAGACCACTCATTAGATGAGAAGGTTCTTCCCAAACTATTAGTTTAAGAGCACACTGGTTAGAGAAAAGTACTTATTTCTTAAAGGAAAAGGAGAGGAATGCTAGATATGCCCTGTTGCACTGATAGGAATAAATAGAATCAAAATCCCAATATTTCTCCACTTCTGTCAAAAGGTGATGCTAAAGAAGAAATTAGATATTATAATTAGGGTGGGGCATTTTCCCCCGAGAATAGTTTAGCCACCAAATATGCAGTTTGAGGTTGACTGCAACTACCCACATATTTAGTTTAAATTGAATGAATATTTTCAGCCATAAAATAGACTTAGAAATAGATGATGAAGTTAAAGCTCTTAAGATACACTGTTTTAGAAAGCAATATTATGACATTCTGTTTTGGAACATTTTGTTTTGAAATGTAGCAAATGAGATTTTTAATGGATAAAAACATACACAAAATAAAGCAAAATTTTACCTTGGATTAAAATGAGGCTTTTTTTTTTCCAATTCATACTGAACGAAACAGGGGGGAAAAACTGCTTCCGGTCAACTGGAAATAGATTTTTCCTCCCGGTTTTGCAACTCAGCCACTGAATCAAAACTTGATTATTTACTTTTTATGTGACTTAAAGATACATACTTGATACAGCACATAGCCTTTCAGAAATGCCCAACTCCTGGATCTCTTTGAACAAGTGATAATGGCTTCACCTGAGAAAACAAAGGGTGGGTGCAAGAGCTGACGAGCATGAGAAGACAAGCCGCTGCTTGTGTTTGCTCGGTTTAAGAAAAGCCCTGATTCCACTGCTACGGTGATGAAGTTCTGCAGCATCTAAACCAAGGCCAGAAACCAGCAATGGAACAACAAGCTTCTGAAAGCTGCAGTTCTGCTTAGCTAAAGCTTCAGTTTCCACCTTGCTCTGCCAAACTCCCTTTGGGATTTGGCAGGAGCCCAGTGGTTTTGGGATTAGTAGGGAGTACCCTTGTGAAATGGTGTTTTATATAGCGCAGGTGATATTTCTCCTCTAGGGGCAGGGCACCTAACCCGTGTATCTTCTTGTAGACCTAGTTCTTACAGTGTTTTTTCACCACAGTTCTATATATAAACGCAGATGGATAAGTTTGTAAAGAGCTCACATGGAGGAAATGGGAGTACTTGAAGGATGACTGACTTATGACAGGCACTTAAGACCTTGTCTGATTTAAAGAAACTTGTCATAAGCTAGATCCCTGAGAACTGCTGGGCTAATATCACTGTCATAGTGGTCAGGAGAGTGCTGGGTTTTCAACACTCTCCAGATCCTATGTGTGTACATGGCTGGGCAGTGAGATATATTTATAACACAGAGTACAAGGAAGACAGCTGAACTCCAGCATCCCTTCAGTATCAATGCCTTGTGCCAATGTCTGAAGCTTAAAAACAAGATGAAAATGCAATGTATTGGTGATGGAGAGGGGAGGAGAGGAGGAAGAGAGGGAAGGGAGGTGACTAATGAAAGATTAGCAGATCTTGTGAGATGGTGTGCAACGCATGTTGGTTTTGGGATTGCAACTGTCAACACCAGTTTAGGGTAGCTGGACAGTAATATGCACCCAGACCTCGCTGCAGATGATCCCTGAGGGATATGGGGAGAAACGAGAGGTGTATTGGGAGCATGCCATGACCAAAAGTCAGCATGTCTGTGGCCACAATGGAGCTAGAGTTTCACTAGAATTTCACTTCTTCAGCTTTCTCTTCAGTATTGTAAAATAATCCCTGCAAAGAAATAAGCAGAAAGGGTGTCACCATTGTAGAAGTAAATGTATTTTTTTACTGTTCCACTTTTTTTTTTAATGGAAATGTATGAAAGTAGAAAACAGAGGCTGCCATGATGTTTTTTCTTGATGGAAAATAGCATTGTTTGATAAGCCTCATTGCTTTGCTGGTGCCTAGAAAATTAATTCCTTCTAACTCACAGATGAGTTGACCTTTGGCTGAACCAGTCTGCTGTCATTTTGGGACTCCATTTTTCATTTATTTCAGGCCAGATTCTACCATCTTTACTTCTGCTACAGAGTGCCTATATCTCATGGTGTCCCATCAAAAATATACAACCTAATGTGAATAATTGGACTTCCTAGTTGTTATTTTGAGGAAGCACTGCTTTAGTTGCTAAGCAGTTACTTTCTCATTCTAAAACAGATCTGGGTACTGGTGTCTGTGGACATACTTGCACTTTATCTACTACCTCCCAAAATAACTTGATACCTCTAAGAACACTGCAAAAATGTGCTCTATGCCCCAAAGGACTTGTATTTTTAATTGAATATTGAATACTAGAGGTGAGCCGGAAGGAATAGGCTGAGAAAGGACTGGGTCACAGCAGGGTAGGCACATGGCTACTTTTTTGCTACATGCAACATTATGCTGCTCCTAGTAAAGCAAAACATGTGCCTGCAGGAGGCACCGAAGGGAACAGAAACATGGGAGAGTAAGAATGGAAGTAAGAAAACATGGTGAAAACAACGTCGAGAGAAAATGATGATGACATCCACCACTGTGAGAAGAATATGCTGTGAAGTCAGATAAAAGAGTTTGCCTGTTTGAAGTCAGAGGTGTTGAGTAAATATACTGAAGATGAGCGTAAGATGGAGCAGCAGTAAAATACCTGACAAACAGACAATGCAAGCCACCTGGCACTTTAAAAACCCGTTATAATTACATTTATTTCACACTAATAATAAAATATGTAGAAATGATCTATATTATTTAGGCTTGTGATGTATCATTTGAGAAAACCTGTAATACCCAAAAAGCTCTGCCATCACCATGTCATTTGAGAAGTAGCTTTTAGCATCGCCACACATTGTTTTCACAGCTCACATTATTAATGTGATCACCCTCTAACAGCTGTCTCATGAATCACCACAACCTGACTCCCTGGCAATAACAGCAGTAATCCCGACCTGTCACCATTTCACCATCACCACCACAAACTTGGATATCATATGCCTGGCTGTTCTGAGCAGTCTGGCATGGTGTGCATGTACATCGTGTCTGTGAAAGTTTGAATCAATAAATCCATTATGAGAAGACAACAAGAAGGGGATTGCCATGAATGTATGTGTATTGACATTTAATGTTCCCCCATCACACTTATTTCCTGTACTTGACCACAAAAGTCAAACACATACAAATATAGTAGAAAAAGGAGGCCTGCGGGCTCTGTGCAATAGATCCGGTCTGACACAAAAGCACATGTTCTTTTTACTAGGAAGAGCTAAACCTAACACTTACCAAGGATGCAGAAATTTAGCTGTGGTTGCTATTTCCAGAATACCATTGAGGGACTCTACAGAAATCTGGATTTCACAAATCTTTTTTGCAGGGAAATGATGAGATACTGAGATTGCAGTGGAAAAAAAGTGGAAATGGAGAAACACAACAGTTTCTTAGAGTCACTGGAGAGGCCCCAAGGCAATAACACTTTTTTTAAAATCTGGATCAAGAAAACATGTAAACTTTCTTCTCCCATTGAGAGACAGTATGAGTTCTGGAAAGTAAAAAAACCAAACAAACAAAACAAAAAACCCCGGTGCAAGAGTACTCACAAATTTTGAAGATGCTTAGGATGAAGATTTTGCTATCTATCCTGAGAATGGAGCATCCATCCTTTATGTCAGCTGATGCTGGTTTATGCCATCCCCAGGCTCAGTCCTCTGTCACTTACAGGATGAAATAGTAGGTCATCCATATCAAGTTCCAAATTTTATTTATTCAGGAGCAGTTAGGTTTTATGATTTAAGGCTCTTAATGGGTGCTGGAAATTTTTGCAGAAGAAAAATGATTGATGAGCAGTAAGGAAATGTATTGCTTTATAGGCAATTTAGTTTTTTTGTGGAAAAGGTTTCGAATTATTAATATAATCACCTACATGTAAAAATGGGGTTCGAAGTCAAGATATATGATACCCAGAGGTGTACAAACCTGCATACACTGACAGCTTTGTTCACTAAACAAAAAAACAAGGTGTTCTTACTGCATGAGCAGCACCCCAAAAGTACCCAGTTCCAAAAAGCCACTCTTGGAAAATATACTGTGGTGTTTGTTCAACTATGTTGTAAAAAGAAAGGAAAAAAGAGGAGAGCAATGAAAGGAAAATGAGAAGATGGTGGGCTTTCCCTATCTAATAATACACACTCTCTCTTCCTTCCCTCCCCCCCGCCCCCCAGCCAGCAAAAGCAACTGGCAGGTGCAGTATTACTCTGCAGATGGACCAGGAGTGGCACACATACAGTTATATATGCCTGGCACACTCGTATTTCCTGCTTTATATCACATGCCAGCTAACCAGGCAGTAGCCAGATTTGAGAGGACATCCCCAACAGTTGTTGTGCATGGAGAGGAACCAGTCTACTGGCAGTACAGTATTAACCCTTCTCCAAAAATAGACTGTGCACTTAAGCCAGGGCAATAATTCTCATTTTCCGCCATCCTTTCACTGTCACTCTTTGTTTCTCTTCCCTTCCTTGTCATAACAAAAGTGGAGCTTGTTTTGGATGGGACAAGTGGGCACAGGTGATTCTGCAGCGCTGACTTGCTCCAAACTTTGCACCGATTTGCTACTGTTCTTCCAGGTGTCCCAATCCTAAAACAGCTCCTTTTAGGTTGGGGCTGGGAGAGAATAAAACAGGTGGAAGGGGAGGAAAGGTGAGTGAGACTCCTGTTACTGTTCAAAATGATTGTTGTATTTTATATGAATACTAGCGAGCCACAAAAATGAATCTATGCTTTCATGGGAAAGACTCAAATTTGCTCATAAACTAACTCACAGATCACATTTATAGAAGGTCTTTTGGTACCTAAAGATGCAACTGATTATTTGGTAGGATTTACAAAACCATCTAAATGTAGATTGAGACTTAAGAGTTAAAGTTTGTGTGAATCAGACAGATTTACAAAATCACCTGTCTCTAGGAACCTAAGTATTTTGTTAAATCTGGTCTAGTATCATTGCAAAAGTGCCTATTTTGCTTAAAATCTTCTCCAACACTCTTCAGAATTTCTGTCATTTCAGCAGGGAAAAGTGCTGCTGTGTGCATCTGTGAAAATAGTGTCAAAATGGTGGGCTAGGTTCTTCTAAAAAAGGCACTAGAAAGCCAATGTCACCAGCTCCCCGCTAAGTTCTCCCTCCAGCAGAAGCCCTGAGTGGTGGAGAATCAGTGGACCAGCTCTCAGAGCCCCTCCACTCCCCACAGAAAGGTGTAACCAAGAAGAAAGTATGTGAATCCAGCAGGGATGCTCACAGGCATCGCAAAGCAAACTCAAGTGCCTTTTATGTGACACACACTCTTTGGAAAGATGAGCTCTCTAGAAGGAGAATATTTAAGGAAATATCCCACCAATGCAGGCTTCAGCCAGTCTCAAAGCAGAAGAGATTCTGCTCAAAAAAACCCATCACAATAAAAAAACCAAAAAAGACGAAAAAAAGACACAAAAAGTTTGAACATAGCAATAAAAAAAAGAAGAAAACAACAACAAAATTGGGTTCCTTTAAATCCTGACATTTATCACACCATGGGATTTGCTTTTACTGCAGTATTTAAAGGATTTCCTACTCTTAGACTTGGGAATACTGCAAATAGCACAGTAAATTTAACTACTATGAGCAGTAAATGTCAAGATTTTAATGGTTCCTACTGTATGTCAGTTGGTTATACAGTCACCCATATGTGTTAACATATAAGACCTGATTCTGCTCTCAATTATGTCTGTGTAAACCAGGAGTAAGTGCACTTAATCCAACTGAGTTACCGTCACATGAAAGCTATGTGAAATCAGAACCCAGGTCTGTATCCAAAATCTAGTTTGAAGAAAAGCATTGGTCTAAATCCTAATTGCTTTCATCAGTTCTTTCCAGAAAAAAAAAATCCTCATTGAAATCAAAGGACTGGGATGGGACATCAGGATCCAACATTCAGTTCCCATTGCAGGGGTGCTAATCGTGTGGGCAGAGATTGGCCATCACTTGTTTTGCAGTTATCTGTCTTGTAGGTCAGAAATCTGTGAGGGCAGAGCTGATGCTCCTGTCAGAGTAAGACTCCACCTCGATACACCATCAATTAGGGTACCACACAAAAATAAATTAACTTCTACTGTACCCAGAGGACTTTTTTTACCCTCTTTAAGCTTGAGCCATATAATACTGCAAATAGCATTCTTGTGCTTTAGAGAAGGTCTTTTACTCCACCCCACTGTTTCTGTCAATAAAGCAGCATGAAGACACGGAAGATACTGCAATCGTGCACCCAGGTACCACTGGCTGAGGCTGCAGTTGTGCAAAAAAGTGTGCTTAAGTCTACTTAACAGACCAAACCCATATTGAATGGCAGCTCTGTGAAGGCAAAGAATCTTCTTTTACATCAAAAGAGCTTTTATCAAAAACATCCTCTGAGGCCAACAGCAAAGATAGGCCTCTTGCAGTTGACCCTTGCAGAGATGCCATGCAAAGCCACCAGCCCCTACCTGCAGCCCTCCTAGGATGTCACACGTATTCTTATACCCTGCTGCCTCTCAAGCCAGCAGCCAGCAGCACGCGCTCCCTGCGAGGCTTCCTTGAGACAATTCACTAGAACAAACGTCCAGCCACACTATAGGAAACAAGCCAGAAAATCATTTTGAAGTATCTTAAACTCTTGAAACACGTTGTGGCTTTCTCGGAAGTATATTTTTTTCTGACATTAAAAAACAGATGTTAGATGCAATCTTGAGATTTGATTCTGAGTAAAGGATTCCAAAGTTTTGTTATGGCTAACCACATTTTCTTAGACATAGCTCAGTTCTATTACCCAACAGAGGTTATTTCAGATCCTTCTCTTTTCAGTCTGCCACACAGTAAGTACTCATCATTTTATGACACATAGTTACATGGACTAAGATAATGGTAATTATATCTCATACTTCAAAGCAATTACCCGGTGAGGTGAGGAAGGGCTCCTTCTTCCACATTCCACAATAGAGTATTTGCAGCATGGAGTTATTCACCTTTCTGAGATGCATTAGCTATTGGTCAGAGTCAGAAGCAAGATACCAGATTTAATGGATTAAAGGTCTGATCCATTATCACACATCTTATAATTATCCAGAAGCATAAGTCTTTACAGTAATTAATCAGTGAGAGATTAGTGAATATTCCCAGTGGGAAGATACTAAGTCTGAGAAATAAGTGTAGTTTGGTGATGTCCTTAATTAGATATTGACTCATTATCCAGAATGCTTGTGTTTTTGGACACGATGGTCACATATAAAAAAAATTGTATTTGCTTGTAGTCCTTAAAGAATATAGGGTAATTATTCCAGACATCTATATATGAAATCTGTAGACTTTGTGCTAGGGGATTCTGTTTTCAGCTTCTCTGTAGGTATGGATATACATTTGTGGCTGCTCTGGATGCAGTCACAAAATGCAGGGGGTGGTTGTGAGCAAGGCAGCAGTTCTGCCACTCTGACCCCCAGAGGAGCTCCAAATCAGAGAAAAGGGGGTCCCCAACCCTGTTACAGGCCCTGGACCAATCTGCCAATGCATGGATGGCTGGGGAGCCTCAGTGCCCATCTAAGGAAATCTGAAGGACCAGGGAAGACATGATGAACACATGTGAACAAGAAAAAATAATTCCTTCAGTTTCAGGTTCTGGCTGTTAAGAGCTTGTAATGCCACATGAAGATGCTGTGGGGTTTGTGGCCCTAATTGCCCTAGTATCCAGCAGTTGGCCTCTGTGAAGCAACCTGGCCCAACAGGCCTGCGAACAGCAGAACTGGGAGCCCAGTGAGACCTTACTGGTCACTGAATGGAGGTGGGATTTCCTCCTTATTAGCTTCCTGTATCCTATCTTAGTGCAAGGACTGTTGCACTGGATTAACTCAGCGTTGGTTTTCCCACTCTCAAGGGCTGAGCAGAGAGTCATCCCTGTCTATGCACAAATTCACAGAATCCTCTTTTTAGGCACTATCCCCAGCAGATAGTGCCTACGAGATATCATTACTATTAGGTCTAGCCACATAGTACATGTCTTTTCCATAAAAATAGAGGTGCTCAATCTTTTCTACCAATATACCCCTTAATATTACTTTTATTTGGGATTTTTACACAAGGCAACTCAAAAGGAAACAGATTTTCATAAAATTTCACAACCCCTAAGGAGACAGAGCTAGAAGTGCGTCTCGAGCCTCCTCCACGCCTCGTCTCACTCGCAAAGGAACAGGCCAACACTGTGATGAGGTCTGTTAAAGGCTCCCTCAGCTCTTTAGTCGCCTCCTCTCATTCCTGACATTGTGTCCCCTTCTGTGTGCGGCACCATCGCACATTTCCTATACTCCAAATAACTTCTCACTCCTCCCTCAACTCCCTCCTTTGAGGAACCTTCCTTCCTTTTTCTCCTCACCAGTCATCTCCTCGCTCTCTCCCCCACTGAGCTGTGAGCTTACTGGAACAGGGAATATGCCGTATTCTCAAAGTACTCTATAAACATGTTTAATAACAATCTTTTTCAACCCTTGATCTTTCCTGGATGAATCCCACTTAATCCTCACTGAGATTTTTATGAATGGTTTTTCCTTACCCTTTGCGGCAACATCTTTCTGCTAATATTTTTATGTCAGCAACAAAGTGGGAGATAGACTGTGGCTGCTAAAAATAAAGAATAAAAGACAAAAAAACACTAATTACTCAGATCAAAACAAAATCTGGAGAAGTGAATCATAACTCAAAAGAAAGGGAAGAATGTCTTGCTTTTCACTGGGAAGAATGTCTTGCTTTTCACTGGGAAAGGAAAAAAAGCTACATAGAATTAAATTCTGCTCCTCTTACACTTAGGGGGATTATTGTCATCTTTAAGTTGACCAAACTAGATCTTACTGCAGCTCACACTTCTAGACTGCAAGTAAGAAATGAAAGTTGTCACTAAAACACACACAAATTGCAAGGCAAGAAAGCCAAACAGCTTGAGCTTTACAAATGAAAGAGATGAAATTGCCACAGTACTAAATAAAAGGATTTAATCAAAGCAGAGAACACAAACTACTTCTGACTATGCAAAGGCAGTAAGATAGTACAACTGGTAGAAGGCTGTCTGCTTATACATTGTGCCAGTTACTGAACTAGCATGCACCAAAATAATTTGTAAATAGTTATCTCTTGCTTTGGGTTCTTATTTTAAGGAAAATTTCAGTAACATGCAAACTATAAATACTTCTGGATCCATCCTTGATGCAACCACACTGCAGTATTTGGAACTAAGTCTTTTATGCATTATTTAGTGTTTCAGCTGTGGAAAAATACTTTCATAATATAGTAACTTAGATGTCTGAGATAATGCTCATGGGTCAAGTTCACAGATGATGTGAAGAATGATGTAAGACGAGACTTGCCATATCTTACTCCTTCTGTAGTTTTTCTTAATACAAATCAACCCTTTCTAATTTACTGATCCTTGAATTAATAGCCCTTTAAATGAGTCTGCATGCACGTGGGCATTTTTTGCTGTTATCAAAGGCTTTGTGTAGGTCCTGTGTCCAAAACTGGTAAAAGATAGTATTGGGTGACTTAGATGTTGAGAAACGATTGAAACCTGTTCCTCAAAATGCCACTCAAAGCAATCTATAATCAAAAATCACTTCTCTCTATTATTTATTTAAACGTTTATGGAAAATGACAATTTCAGAGAGGTGGGCAATTCTCAGAGATTAGCCCCTCAAGCAAAATAGGCCTGCAGCTCATAGATTGCTGGAGAGGAGGGTGACCACAGGCTAAATAAACTCACTTAGCACACAACAGCTATACCCATCAGGCCATAACATGGACTACATACTGTTTGTGGGCTATTTATACATGCCATTACTAGAGAGAGATGTCTTTCACTTGCTAAATCTTTGTCTGCTATGCACTCAGTGCTTTAACTGCTGTCATTACAAATGTTTACTCCTTCTCTAATGTATTATCAAATTGCACCAATTTTCATAATAAAACCTTTGCCCCTGATATAAATAGTTTATTCTTGCAAATAACAAAAAATGGGAAGAATTAAATGGGGTTTTTAGGAGATTATATACACTGGGAAAGATTGAGGGCATGATCAGTTTTAAAAAGAATATGCTCCTGCAACCCAGCTTACACTTTTTGAAACCAGAGTTTGTTGATTTCATTCTGGAAGCATGCAATCTGTCTTTAAAACTAACTTGGGGAGTGCTTCCAAGTTGGTAGCTTAAATATCAGCTTCAAAAGCCTGTCCCATCATTGAAAAAGAAGACCTCAGTCCTGATGCCTTGTCCTTTAAGTTCTGTTACGGAAGACAGCTCTGTAGTGAAGAACCTCTAACACTGCTTGAAGGCATGGGGTTCATTCCTGGTAACAGGATGGTCAAAGCCAAAGTTTAGAACTACAGTCAAGCTGATCCAGAGGAAAGGGGTATGAAGACATAGTTTTCAGATGAAAAGGCCAGCCTCACAGGAAAGTACCCTTAATGATGTTTTGAAAGAGAGGAAAGAATGGGAGTGAACACTGGCTGGTCAGATATATGGAAGGGAGCTGTATAGGATATACTCTCCTATGCATCAGTAAAACAACTGAACAGTTGTTTTATTAAACTATATTATGAACTCTCTGATCATAATAGCAGCTGCTATTTGTATCCCAGTAGACTAATATGCTCTGTTTTCCCTATTAAGGCACATTTGGGACAGTTTTGGAGGGGGGCGGGCAGGGAGAAATTGCAGTGAGAAGATGTGCCAGGCTTCCACATTTCAAACAATATGTTACCAAATACTTTAAAATGAAAATTCTTTATTATTTTGTAGGTATGTTCCATATTACAAGCAACTCATACAAGATGGAGTAGCTTCCTGTCTATATTATGCAATAGATTTGCTCAGTAAAGGCTTGCTTTTCAAAAAAAGTGGGTGGGAGACGTACCCATAAGTAAGTATCCACAGCTGGGTGCCTAGCTTACTTATTTATAAACTCATGAGTACACCAGACACTAAAGGTACTTCCAAGAAAGTACAGATTTTGGGGAAAGAAAGAACGAGCCTGGTAAAAAAAGGAGGCCACAGCTGCCATTTGCACCTGCCAAGTCATATTCACATCTCATCATTTCATAGAGAAATAGTCACGTCGCACCACAGTTCTCCCACCCAAATCTCAGTTGTATTAGGTCCCTTATGTTTCACTAGCCATTCGTGTATGCCCGTATTTGTACATTTATGTGTCTAGCTGCAGTAGACATGGATTCTAGATAATTATTAGTTTTGAAAGGGTTTTTAATTTTAGAAGATGCAGTAGCAAAAATATTGTCAGACTCATATTCCAATTTAAATATTAGAATGATGTTTCATTGTCTTTCAGTATAAAAAAATTAGAAGATATTATGTTTTTTTTAAAATGATGCTACTTTGATATGATATTGCGAAGAGAATAAGGCACTTTCCTTTAAACTGATTTTCAAAGCTATATCTGAGATCTATATCTGCTGTTTATGGATCACAACTAACTTTATAGTCATGTATAAACTGTACTTCTGAGTGCTGTAAGAGGTATCCCCTGTCTCACAATAAAAATATTATGGAACATTATATTTCCATATAGTAATGGCACTCTTATTTTACTAGTAGGAAAGGTATTGTACTAATTTAATTGACTAACATAAAAGTCTCACAAGCAAGATCAATATTTTATTTTCTCAACAGTTTTTGTCAATGAAGATTTAATTTCCCATGCAGAGAAGGTGTCTGTATAGTTCACGGATATAAGTGGGGTGTGGCCCTTTCTGTTGGAGCCCGGAGGCTTCAACTTCCCCCCCGCCCCAGTCCCATGGGAGCCCCAACGCTAAAACACAAGCCTAGATGTCAGTAAGTAGGGGTTTTATTTGTGACCCTATAATAAACTTATCCCTTGACCGAAAATCATATAAATTCTGTATGTTTTAGTTTATGCCTGAACTATAGTCTTCTTATGGCTTAGTTGTGTTGGTTGGGATATAAAGATAACAAAACATAAGCAAAATGGAAAAAAATATGACTTAGCTTATTTCACAGGTTTGACTTCAGAAGACAGACACTTCTATAGAAGGCCAAATATTACCCTAATCTCTGTTGTAAATCTAGAAGGGGTTTTTGGATCTTTTTTTACACAGAAACACACACAAGTTAGCCTAAATACAGCACTGTTTAAAGACAATAAAATTAGAATGTTGCAAATCTGCAATTATAATTCAGAACCTCAGCACAATGGACAGATTCATGAACTTTCCCTGAACCTAAAACCAAGTGCTGTTTGAGAGAAATTTTCAGTTCATCTGGGTCAACCGCTGATGTTGTGTGGAAGCCATTGGCAGTTTGGTGGCCAGAGTCAAGTTTCACATTGAATTTCTGCATTTGCTCAAAATCAGAACTCCCTGAAAATTCAGAGGTTGTAAATTACAGCCAGAACTTCACAAACCTCTAATTAGACTATAATCTGTCCACAGAACAGATTTATTTACTGTTCTGTTAATCCCCACAGGCACCTCATCTAAAGGAAGGAAATATATCCTTCCCACCTGTACTCACAGCCTGCTCCAGCGGTGACACCAAGCAGCACTAGGCACAGGTTTTCCAGGCTATTCTTATGATAGGCAAGGAGCAATACTGAAACTCATCAAAGTGTTTTAAAAATAAAGTCAGAGATGTAAACATAACGTCAGTTTACAGCATGAATGGAGAAAATAGTGGGGCCTGAAGCAAGTGAGGTCTGATGGAGTTAGATGGGAAACCTACAGCCCCTTTGGCCATTGCAGTGGGTTGGCTCCCACGGAGAAGACACTCCCACCTGGAAAATTATGCTAATAATAAAAATTATTGTAATTATATACATAATTACTTCACACTTATCATTAATAACCAATGCTAATAAAGCTGAAGCCTGAAAATAATATTAAAATCATGCTGCCATTTGCACCTCAACAGAGTATTTGCTTATCATTCTTTTAATTTTAGAACAGACTTTGTGAGTCTGAAGGTGCAGATGTGAGAGGAGAGACAGGGCAGTAGATGAAGAGCGTTTCCTTCTTCTGCTTTGTGGTTCGTAAATGGAGCTGAAGAAGTCGTAAGCCTGGCTGCAAATATATCTGAGGGAAACATTTTGGAGAGCTGGTTCCTAGAGGGAAAACGCAAGAGTGTAGCGAGAACTGACAAAGACCCTTCAAACCACCCACGGTGTGTCATGGTCCGGGGGCCCCCGCACGCCTCGCTAGCCCTGACCAGCCCCACACGCCCAGGGGCCCCATTTCAGCACAGCCCAGGGCCTGCCAGGCCACAGACCCCGCCGAGCCCGACCCCCTCCACGGGCTGGCGGCCCGGCCTGCCCTGGGCCTGGCCCCTCGGCCTGCCCTGGGCCTGGCCCCTCGGCCTGCCAGCCCTCGCACCGCCCTGGCACCGCTGCGTGACTTCCGCTTTTGCATGTCACTGGTGAGCGACGGGGGAATGGACTTGTTCCTTCCAGACCTTATTTTCTTCCCCTACAAAGCACAAACCTTTAGAGCTGGGTGCCTGGTGGCACGTTCAGGGCAAATTCTCCTGAATGGAGCATTTTGATTTAAGCAGCTCCTAAGACATTCAGTGGCTTGCAGCATGAAGGCTATTTGAGTACATTTAACTAACACCTCTACATAAAATCTCCGTTTTGCCTATTTTACTCTTCATTTTACATTCTGACGCATCACCTTCACGTTTGTTCAGGCCAGACAGCGACGTCTTTAAACTACCTGTGAGTTCAATATCAACACAGATTCTCAACCTGGCTCTTAAAAACTCTTTATACCTATCCTCAAAGTTGTATTTTTGTATCCCTGGACTTGATAAATAGCATGTGTGGTGAGGTGGGAAAGGTGTTCATAATTTCCAGCTGAAGTATTGCCTGGTGAAGTGTCAGCTTGGGTTACATAACTCATATATAAACAGACTTTTTGTGGCTGGTAGGAGAATAATTGGTTCACCTCGTCTATTCCCCTATCTCACACAGCTGCATTGGCCTCTTATTTCATTATTCAGTAAAGCTTGCAATGACCACCACATTCTTTACAAAATAGCATTTCTAACATTAAGAAAAATCTCACAGATTAAGAAGATACGGTCAGCATTTAAACCCTAAAATCTCCTCAGGAAGATACAAAGTGTTTATTGGACGATTACGTTACCCTGAGGTTGGTCAAATCTGAGCCTTCAAGGCCACTATCATGGGAGAAAGGTTAGTGTGGAGCTGAGCCATTGGCCTGGGACTCAGGGAGACATTTAGCAGCTGCAAAGCTCCAGAGATCCCTCAGCCAGATGAGGGTTGAGTGCAGTGGGATGACTTTGTGCATTAAGCATGAGATAGCCTCCTCAAGTTTCAGAGCTGGGTAGACTAGCTCACATGGAGAACCAGTACAGCATAGCCAGTCAGCTGGAAATCCATGCCTTCCCTTACTACACACTAGCCTTTCCAGGCTAGTAAACAAAAACCTAAGGCATGGTAGGTACTACAGTAATAATAAATCATTATGACTTCCCAGGGAATGAAGTCAAGAGGAGTGAGTTAAACCATTGGTGGCACCAGCTGGAGTGCCCTAACAGGAAGGATTCAAGGAAAGGCAGCAAGGTTCCCCTAGGAGCTTCTCATTGCATGAACCTCTGCAATACCATTAGTAACTCATTAAGTGTTTCCTTCTTCCTGTCAGTATGGGAGATGGCAATGTTACCATGTAGAGAGACAGCATTGTCACATGCAACATACACCGATGTGGTGTAGCAGCTCAACCTGCAGGTATTTCACCACCATTTCAAGTAATTTTCTTAACCTTTCTGGGACAGGATGTAGAACAAGAGAGAAACAACTAACCATATCACTGTCGTCCCAAGCCTTTGATGAGCCACTAGTGACTATATGTGGTTTTTCTTCCCAGCTGAAGAAACAGACACCTGTAGAACGAGAATATTGAAGGTAATATGCTGCCTGACAGATACAGTTGAGAATTACTGCTATAAGCAATCACATGCTGATACTGCGAAGTGCGTATATGCTTCACAAACAGAACATTTTACCATGAATCCTTCTGCTCCAACATCTTCAAGTCTTCTAAAATCTCCACATACTTATGTGTCAGGCTCCTCTATACACTCTCATTCTCCATTCCCATCTTTTCCACATCATCTTGAGCTCTTTCAGTCCTTTTACAGAGTGCAAAGGAAGGGACCCTTCTCATGTTTGTCAGAGCCAGACTTGCTTCTGGACTCTTCCCCATTCACTCCTGGATGGTCCTCCAGCCATCCCCCATTTCTTAGAGTCTTTTCAAGCTACCTATATCATATCATACCATTAAATTAGATTTTTAAAAATTACTCTGGAATGATAAAGTATTAAATATGCTATTCTTTTCTTTTTGTTTCTCACCTGGACTTTTATAGGTGTATGACTTACAGATTTTTTTCATTTTTCCAGATTGTAAAATGCAGACAATATTTAAATCCCCTCTCCTCTTACTGGAGGTGTGAAGGCTAATTAGGGAATGTGCAGAACATGTTCTGGAGATGAGCAACATTAAACACGTTTGATACTTGTCTAGAAGCAACAGCAGTGTCAGTAGCAGTACTGATTGCATGAGAAGGAACATACCTATGTAAAGTGCACACATCTGTGAAAACCACTCTGAGTCTGCTCACTTCAAAGGGGGAGGCTTTCCAGAAGAGCAAAGGAGAATTTTACGTCATTGAACCATGCCTCTCTTGCCTCTCATTGTACAAGGCTTGTACTAGAATATGCTGGCAAATCACTAGGAAACATCTTCTTCAAGGTCTTTGTAAATACTACTACTTATGTTACCTGAGTTTAAATCATAGTCAATTTTCTTACACTCATATTAAAAAAAGTGGGTAGAAAAATATCTCCTTCTGTTAACCTTCAGCTTACAGCTTAATTCTCTCAAACATTTGAGAGAGCAAAATGAAATTGTACAAATGTCCATGGAACAGGAAAGGGAAACAGGAGGTGTCTCTGAGGCCAAGCAAATGTGTTGAAAACTCCAAAGTTTCCTGCATCATTTTCTTGTACTGAATTGCATGTATAGTTTGTAATAGCAAATTATTTCCTCTTTCAGGTGTCCAATCAAAAGTTACATGAAGTCCCTCTATCCCAATTCCCCAACTGCATCATAGAGAGCAATATAATAAGGCCCCATTGACAAAAATATTCCTTGATTGCAAGGATCGTCGATATCCTGAAAATGAATTTTCACAACACTAGAGGTGCACTTCAGCTCACTTTGCCAGGTGTTTGCATTGCAGAGATAATTTCCAGCACTGTGCTGGCTGCTGAATATGGCCCAAAATTGGAATCGCCCCCATAGGAGTATTCAGATTGCACAGAAAAACCTGGGCAAGGAATAGAACAGACTACCATCACAAGGAAAAGAGCAGAGCACCCTGAATGCAAGCTGCATCAGAGCAAGCATGCAGGAGTCATGCTTACAGCTTTATACCAGCAGAAGTTTCTACATGGATACACAGGAAAGCTCAGGAAGAATCTCAGAATCAAGTCTCCTCTCTAGTTCAAATCTGTATTTTGGGGGGCTTTGGGGTAAAGTTAGATGCATGTGTTTGCACACACAGTGCCTCTTTCCTCTTCACTGGGATATTTCCACAAATATTTCCCTCAATCTGAATCTATCTCTGTGTATGACTTTGATAGTGACTTTCCATCAACCTAAGCAGCTGGTGAGCCCTGGTCTACAGTTTGCTGATGAAGGAAGATTTCCTCCATTCCTCACCAAAAGCACAGCCTAAACCACTTTAGCACTGGTGTCTTTCAAAGCCTTTCTTTGCTTTTCCTGTGTGTCCAAAAGGACAGATAGAGAAACAGGTAAGAGAGAGAGGTTTAGCTCACCATGGTATAAAGGATGACACTACTCGACCCCTCACAAAGCTTAGAGCTTCACACTGGCACGTGTGGCACCCCAGATGCTATGCATGAAGCCCTGAAAAGGCTTCGCACTTGCACCGATGGCTCACACTTGCACCAAGTGCAGGCTGCTCATCCACAATGCCAGAAGGCATCACACGTGACAATAGCTGCCACACACAGAAGCTACTTCCACTTACTCTGCTCTTCTCCTTAGGTAATCATTGCCTTAGCTGTCCACAGTTTTAAAGGGGTGATGAGAGAAGGCATTGTCCTAAAGCTAGAGCGAAGAAGGGAAAAACCTGCCCCCGAATGTGTTATGCTGTGAGCACACCAACCAAACTGCTCCTCCTTGCAGTCACTTCAGTGAGCAGAGTGTGCCTCAAGTTAGAGTACCAGAGAAAAAAGTACTGCCTAAATGCTGACTTGCTGTTGATATCAACTTATTGACAGAAAGTTGAATTCCTCCTTTCTGCTGCCAATTATCTCTTACATAATAAAAAAAATTTCCTCTTGATATGATCTTACCTGTTTGGAGCAGCATTTCCTTCTCCAAAGCCAAGATGTTTAAAAGCAACCAGTGATTTCAGACACCATTCCTTCCAGTTACCTGATTTGAATGATGGAAAGCTTGATTTTCAGTAGCTACTCTTAAAAAAGTTTCCAAAAAGTAGCAGCTTTCAGGTTGAGCAAACAACAGTTGATGCTAAAAGTACTAGTCACGTTTGAAAACATTGGCCCTTGTATTACATGCAAATAATGATCAATCAGTTATAAATTATAAGTCTGAGGTTTTTGGTTTTTTTTAAAGTACTCATGATGCTAAAAATTACTTTATAATTGACCATTACCTATTTTAAGGGAGTTGGTTTCTTCACTGATTTAGTGTGATCACTCCAGTTTTGACAAAGGCTTACTCCCTAGCAAAGGCAAGGCGACTTGGGCTCATTTGTGCACGCAGCACAAATCCAGACTGAGTCCCTAAGGCACAGCTACGCTGCCGGTACGGCTCCCCTGCACCAGCTGTAGGAGCACTAATCCTCAAATTGTCAATGGAGCACAGACATCCCAGAGCCGTCCATCCCAAGAGCTCTGCATGGAGAAGTTTGAGCTGACTGGGTCTGCCGGCTGCTCCCTCTGGGCTCTGGGAGCCATAGCCCATTGCATAATGAAGCAGCACCGTATGTTTATGTATCCTCAAAACCTGAAAAAGTGAGCATTGCCCTTAATCACTAGTATTTATGATTCATAAAGAAACGGAAGAAATGTGAATAAGGAATATGTGATATGAACAAAAGATGCCTGTGCCCACTGACATTGTCACTAGAATCAATCTCTTCTCCTGCACTCCTTGCGCTGCATTGGGACTGCAGGCCTGGCTTAATGCAGCCTGATTGCAGCTGTGTCTGCTTTGGTTTCCTGAAAGAACTTGCAAGTCTAGCATGGTGACTTGTCATCTGCAAGCCGGGAGTTTTATTCACAGTTTGCTAGAAGCCACATTAAATAGCAACATCAGTCTGGAGATCAGCTTCTGCAGCAATGTTCTTATCCTTAAGCCTGTGCAGATGGGTGATTCCCTGTGTGCTTGCTTTAATGGCTGTGCTGCTGAAGACACTAATATTCGAAGACATATCTCTCCAGGGGGCTCTTGATATGAGAGTAAAACGAAATTTGTGTCCAGTTTGCCTGGGCCTCACCAGTGCCCTAACAGCAGGATGCTGTATTAGAAAGACACCCTTCCCAGGTGCACTTTTCACAAAAAGACTGTCAGAAAAACCTGAAACATACACATTATTTAACCAAGCTCATAAATAGCAACTTCTCCAAGCAACTAGAAATATTTACACTTCCTATTTTCTTGGAGTTCAGAATCTGTGGCTTTGTTACCAGTGCCGCCTGTGAGGTTATTGAGAAATTAATTCTGTCAATGTGTATAGACAGAGCTTTGCTATAAACACGCACCCAAATAATATGTATTTTGTCTTCCTTTCCTCCCTCCAAGCACTGTGCTAACAATATGACTCTTTACTATCAGTACAACTTGCGATTATGTAGCGATTAGCAATCCACACTCAATATGCCATCCTATTAGGCAGTGTTAAGTTATTACAGGTCGTATTGCTGAGCCTAAATAAGACCTGACAGAAAAGCTCATTAAATCTGAAAAAACTCAAATAAAAAAAAATCCCCTTTTCCTTTTTTTTTCCCCTAACTAGATTGAGGTATTTAGCTCAAAGCTCCCAATCACCTTTGTGAGAGCAGCCTCCTGTGGTGCGGGAGTCCCTCACAGAAGGGCTGTACAATTCCCAGCAGTGGATTAGCACCGGTTGCACCGGTCCCTTCCCTTAGTTGACCCTGCAGGGAGTGGGGAGCTAATGTAGTAATTCCTCTTCCAGACCCTTTGGCTTTTCTGGTCTCCTGAGCAGGCCTTACAGTCCCTGGAGCACAGATGACACAGAGAATGCCTTTTCATTCTTGCTAAATATAGCACCTTCCCACTCTTTTTTTTCCAGCAGACAAACACAACCTGTAGTGGCTGCCCTTCTTGCTACACATGTCCTACAGCCCATAGACCAAATGACACACTAGTACAGTGATGAAGAAGTTGAAATGTCAGCTTATGCCACTCCTTGATTCACGGTTTGTCCTAGAGACAGGGCTGCATCCTTTAGCAAGCATACCCAGATATCATGTTAAATGACAGTATTAAAACATCCCGCCTTCTGACTTGGATATTCACCCTTCCAGTTACCTCCCCACAGCATTGGCCTAACTTATATGTGCAATTACGCCCTGTTAGAAGGAAGAAAACCAAAA